>NW_010134259.1:19987-20394 GCF_000699245.1 Pterocles gutturalis | reverse complement strand
CTCACAGCCACGTCTGCTTCCTCACCCGCTGGCATCTGACAAAAGCAAGGGCAGGATCCCAAGCCTCACCTGAGGTAATCGTAGAGGCCATACATCGGCAGGAAGTCAATGTCTGTCAGAAAGACATATGGCGTCTGCGTGTTGGCCAAGGCCACGTTGCGCAGGAGGTTGATGGGGTAGAACTGCCCCTCCTTGTAGACGATGTGGTAGGCAACGTTGCGGCGGGCGCTCAGCACCTCCGAAGCCTGGGCATAGCGCAGGAACTGCTGAGCTTCCGCGTCCGACATGTACAGCGCCAGGCTGATGGGGCCGGCCCAGTGTTTGCAGATGGCCTCCAGCATCTGTAACCTGCCAAGCAGAGGGCACTGCGTGAGCCATGGCAGCTTGGCCAGGCTCAGAACTGGCCC
>NW_010134259.1:17612-19962 GCF_000699245.1 Pterocles gutturalis | reverse complement strand
CTTGCCAGCCGAGCCCAGTTCATGGGCGAGCAGGAAGAATTGCTGCTCCCAGCTCAAGGTGTTGCTTCTCACTGCAGATCACAGGTGTGAGGATGAGGAACCCACATTAGAGATTCCTGGAAGCTCCCAAGCTGCGGAGTTACCCCAGAAGCACTGGAGGGGGGACCTGGCCTCTCACCAGCCCCACTGGCAAGTACCTGTCCATGGAGAGCTGGGCCACGAGAGTGACATCGGTGGGGTCAGGAAGGGCCAGGAACTCGTACTGCAGGAAGAACAGGTGGATGCGGTGCTGCGTGAGGTGCTGCCGGCGGAAATCATAGCAAGGATCGTCCTCGTCCAACTCCTCCAGTGCCTGCTGCAGCTGCAACGCCGTGAATGTGAGGGAGAGCAGGAGACCCAGGGCAAGCTGGGGCAGCAGCAGGGGTCTCTGCCCACCCCACGCTCCGGGATCGGGGGCAGAGCCACAATCACGCTCACCTGGTTGCTGGGCGGGCTGGGGAGACTGGCGCAGCCGAAGAGCTCCCTGCGCAGCAGGTTCCCGTCATACTCCAGGAAGGTCAGGTAGAGGTTGCGGAAGAACTCCACGTGCTTGTTCTTCACCCGCAGCTTCTTGGGCGAGTTCCAGTGGATCACCTGAGGGCAGCGGTGTGTCACCCCGAGGAGGGGATGTCAGCAGCACCCAGCACTGCTGACTCCCCTGGACCTCCAGCACCTGCACTGTCCTTCAAGCCCTCCCCAGTCCCCAAGGCAGCAAACCCACCCACCTTGAGATCTGAGACCTCGGTGTAGCACTGCTCCGAGCGGGTGTGATCAGAGAGCTGCACGTTCCAGAAGCAGGGGAGCCGATATACCAGGGCCGGGTCCTGTTTGATCACTGCATTAAAGATGTCCTAGAAGAGAGAAAGGCAAGTGCACAGGAGGATGAGGAAGGCAGCACGGCCCCCCTGCGCCAGCAGTGCCATGGGAACACAGCAGGGCCGACCACCCCGGAGGAGAGCCTGTTACCTGATCGGCCAGCGAGGTGGAGAGCATGCTCATGAGCTCCCGCTCCGCCGTCAGCCGCCACATCTGCTCCCAGCCCAGGTGACGCAGGCGGTCCAGCAGCAGCAGGATCACCCCTGGGTTCCAGGGAGGAAGGTGCTGGGTCACCGAGGGAGGACCCAGCCATTGCACAGCTGGAGCACAGCAGCCTGCATGCCTTCGGCCCCTGGGACATGCTGCTTCTCTGCACCCACCCACACGAGCTCGGGATGCTGTAGCATCCCCCTTGTGCCCACCAGCCTCTCCTGCCTCACCTCAGCCTTCCCCAGCCTCCCTGTGCCAGGTGCCACCTCAGCAGGATGCACCACCAGGCTGCAGAGCCCACCCTGGCAGCCCACGCTCACCTGTGTTGAAGCCACGTCCCAGGGCTGGCCACGGTCTGTGGTTTTTCCAGAGGTTGCCCAAATACCAGTCACTTTGGTTCTCCACCAGCCCGATCACCTGCTTGTCTGAGGGAAAAGAGGAACATGGATCCAGCCTGTCTCGCTGCAGGTTCAGAGGACCCAAGCAAACCCGCTGTGGTGGTGCTGTGGCAGATCGGGAACGCCACCCCGAGAGGACAGTGGGCTCACAGCGGGTCCCAGGGCCACCCTGTCCTCACCAGAAAACTTCCCGAAGACAGCCCAGAGCTCAGCGATGTCTGTGGCAAAGGTGATGTCGGTGTCCAACACGATGACCTTGGAGAGGTTGGAGGGCAGCGCCTTGGTAAGCGTCAGCTTCATTAGCCCGTAGATGCCGGAGTAGTGCTTGTTGGGGATCCATGACACCTCTGGCTGCAGGGTGACACAGCCTCAGGACTGGGCATGGCCATGCCCTTCCCCTGCCCCGGCAGGACGGCCGTGTGTGCCACCCCAGCACCCCATGGGGTGTGGAGCCAGCCGAGCCTGGAGCACCTCCTCCAGCTGCACCACCAGCAGCCCCACACCTCTCTCCCCAGGACCTCCAGGTGCTCGCTGGCTGCATCGCCTTCTCCTTCCCTCTCACACTTCCTCCAGCCACCAGAACTCCCACCTGAACCCCCACATTTCAGTGCTCATGGGGAACCCAGCCCTGCCGCAGGGGTAGTGCTACCCCAATGGGCCTCCCCTCCCACCCCATGCCCCCTTCTCAGGTGGGCCACCAACAAGTCCAGAAAGGGGAGCAGGTGAGCGAGGGACCAGCAGGAAAAGAGTTAACGAACGCCCTCCTGCTCGCCCTCTCTGCTGCTCCCCTTGGCCCTCCACGCACTGTGTTGGGACAGGGCAAAGGGGGGGCAAGTGCCTGCCTTCAAGTCCTCGGCGTTGTAGAAGCTGACGTGGCCGGAGGGCAC
>NW_010134259.1:15706-17575 GCF_000699245.1 Pterocles gutturalis | reverse complement strand
GTCGGTGATGAAATGGAAGTGGAGGGGGTTTTTCCTGCCAATGGCAAGTGCAGCAGCACTTCAGCACCACAGGGGAGAAAGAGAATCCCTCCCACCCGTGCCAGGGGACAGATGCCAGCAAGGGGGCAGATGGAGACAAAGCAGCTGTCTGGGGAAAACAAATCCCCCTCCAACCTCTAAGCCTTAGCAGTGGCACTGGGCGTAGAGTCCCACTCCCACAGCACTGCCCACCCTGCAGCAGCTCCTCTGGGAGCCCCAAACCAGTGGGTCACTGGCACAGCCCCTCCCCATTACCTGTGGAAGAGGATGGATTTCACCAGTGTGACCACATCCCGGCTCGCGTTGTGCCCAGCGCACACAATTGCAACGTGTAGGAGCTGCCCGGAGACAAACGGTGCCTTTTTGAGACTGGACCCCCCGTGCTATGGGGAGAGACTCCATAACCCACCCCTTCCCCTGGGGAAGGACGCCCAGAGACAGGTGACAGTCCCCTGGCTCAGAAGCAGGGACCAGGAGCCTGGCTGCTGCTCCCCCTGTCTGGCCTCTCTCTCTGGAGAAGCCAGAGACCCTCACCCACCAGCCATGGCCTGTTGGCCACCAGGGAGAGCCAAGACGAGGCCCCAGCACAGCCAGAGCTCAGGGTGAGCAGTGCCAGACAGGCTAAATGGACATTCGTGCCCAGCCAGGGTCCCAGCCTCCCATTCGACATCCTTTAGCCACCACGCCACCATCACCCACCTCGCACTTGTGCACCATCCGCTGCTTGGGGCAGGCCGTGCGGTTGCTCCTCTCACCCCCAGGGTTGTCCCCATCCTCAGCAGAAGCCCCCCACTGCGGGCTGCCATCGCTGCCCTCCACCTGGCTGAGCTGCAGGCGGAGCTGCTGGTTCTCCTCCCCCCCCCTGCGCACCCGTGAGGCCAGCGCCTCCCGCTCCACGTCCCGGCTTGCCTGCTCGCCCAGGCAGGGTGGCAGCAGGAGGAAGCGGGCGTCTGCGGAAGAGACACAGGGCATGCAAGGGCAGAGCACGGCCACCAGGCACCAGGAGTAGATGGTGGGGCAGAGCCTCAGCTGACAGGTCACGCCAGCCAACGCACAGCTCTGCTCCCCTGATCCTCAGGGATGCCCCTGGGAATGCAGGTACACCTGCAGCGACCTGCACGGCCACCGAACAACCACCCCAAGGTCCCTCCAACCTCGGCCTCCCCTGCCCACCCTCTGTTGGGGCCCATCCTTTGATCCAAGGTACACACACACTCACATTCAAGGCTGCCCACAAAGAGGTAGAGCCAGGAGAGGAGGACGGCCAGGGTCACCGTGGCAAGCAGCAGCTTCAGCTTCACGCGCCAGGAGCGCAACATGGTGTGCCGGTGGAATGGGGCGGCGAGGATCAGGTGGGCAGCCCGAGCCTGGCTGGCCCCAGCATCCTAGAGCCTGCAAAGGACAGGGGAGCAGAGGAAGAGGTGTCAGCAGCAGCCCTGCAGCCTGCACCTGGGTCCCTTGACATCCTCCAGCAGGATTCCCCCGACTCTTTGTCCCTCCAGGACACCGCCTGGGCAAGCACAGACAGATGCCCTTCACCGCTCCAGTGACAGCCTCTCACAGCTGGCACCCTCCTGGGGCATCTCTGTCCCACCTGGGCTAGCCCTGTCACCCTGCTATGGCCACATGGCTCTCAGGGGGGCCCTCAAACGTGGGAGGAGGGAAGGAGTCCTCCAAGTGATTTCACTCCAGCTCTGTCCTTGCTCCTTGCCATCCCACAGGCAAGGGGAAGGAACAAGGGGCTCCCAGAGGAGGCGAGAGGCTGGGCTGGAGGAGTGCTCCCCAAGCAGGCGGCAGGTCACGGGGCGGGTAATGGAGGCTGCCCTTGTG
>NW_010134259.1:15417-15653 GCF_000699245.1 Pterocles gutturalis | reverse complement strand
CTAAAGCGGAGGGTGGGACCCACCCCCGGCAGAGGCAGGCAAGGAGCCCCGTGGGCTGGGGGGAACTCCTGTACCCGGGTCTGCCGCAGGCCAAACGCCTCCCCCTCCGCTCACAGCCACAAAGTTTGTCTGAAAAGTCCCAAACGCTTCAGTGGAACTCAGTTCCTGGCACTGCTGGCTGTACAGGGCACACCAAGGGACCCCCTGGCCCCCTCCCCTGCTCCGGTGTCTCCAGC
>NW_010134259.1:14074-15234 GCF_000699245.1 Pterocles gutturalis | reverse complement strand
GCCTGCCTGCAGCAGCCCGAGACGAAGCCCCTGCCTTCAGCACAACATCTGGAGGCTCAACAAAAGCTGCCGTGGGGATGAATGGGCCGGATTAGGGTCTGCTCCCCCTCTCCCCCTCGCACACACCCCGCTGCAGCCCATTGATGTGCAGATGCCCATGGGGCCACCAGCGCTTGGGGGCTGAGACAGGCAGCCTGGGAGCACAGCAGCCTCCAGCAGCCCCTGGGGCCAGAGTGCAAACGCCTGCCCGCCGCAGGAATTGCAGGCAGGAGCAAGGCACAGGCAGCAGCAAGCTCAGGCTCTGCGAGGGCTGGGACAAGGCCAGCCCGAGGGAGCACGGCCACCCTAACCCGTTGAGCCCCCATGGCTGCAGGCATGGCACCTGAAGGTTGCACCCCCTTTCCTGGCAGAGAAGGGGTCCCCCCTGGTCCCTCCCTGCAAGTGAGGCCCGGCCTTGCCCAGCTTTTCCGCTCTACAAGAGCAGGCCAAGCGCAGGCATGGTGGCAGGGAAGAGCGAGGGGACACATGGAGCACACCAGGCCCAGGCACCCCTCGTCCCTGCCACGGCCAGGAGCCATGCTGGACCTGGTGAGGTCTCTTCACAGTGCCGCCAGCCCATCTCCCTTCCTACAAGCGGATCTCCACCCCTCCTGCCCGGCCTGGGCACCCTCCAAACTTTGTGTTGAGCTCGCAGCATGGGAGGAGGGGGCCAGGCGAGATGAGGGGAATGGGAGGAGGGGGCAGGGCGAGAGGAGGGAGGTCAGCCGGCACCCGGCAGCCTGGGAAGCCAAGGGTTGGAAAGGGACTTTAGCACGAACGAAGGCGGGAGAGAGGCACACAGCAGCACCTTTCCTGCTCCCGCTTGTCCCCATGGCCCCTCCGAGGGGTTCTCACTGCGGGAACAGCGCTGCAGCCCCAGCCTGCACATGCTACTGGGACAGCAATTTTGGGGGACAGGACGGGACCAGCAGCAGACCAGTTGGCAAAGACCCTCCCAGAGGCACCCACAGACTCCATCCATCCCCCTGTAGCACTGATCCCCCTCCCACTGTCCCTTCTCCCTGTCCTCCCCTGGCCACCCGCCCACGCCCCAGGAGCGGGTTCCTTACCTGCCTTTCCCCTCCTCCTCCTCCCCGGGCGCCTCGCAGCCCGCTGCCGCC
>NW_010134259.1:12992-14008 GCF_000699245.1 Pterocles gutturalis | reverse complement strand
TCCCTTCACTCCTCCCTTTCAGATCTGACACTTCCCCCCTCTCCTCCCCGCTCTCAAAGCCAAGCTCCCCCCGCACGCCCCGCGCTTGGCCCCCCTTTCGGAGGAAGAAAGAACAAACAAAACAAGAGATTAAATTCGCTTTCCACTCAAGAGCCCCCAGCGCCAGGGGCACGGAGTTGCCCAAAGTAAGTCGGGAGGAATCCGCCCTCCTTCCAGCCCCCTTCCTGCTCCCAGGCCTCAAAAATCCCTCCTTTCCCGAAATAAAGCGAGCATCAGGATTATTCACCCCCTACCCAGCACCTGCCTCCTCCTTTTGTGGGACAGGTGCAGGAGCCTTTGTCCACACAGAGTCACTTGGGGGGCGTTCCGGGGGTAGAAAAGGCGGCCCCATCTCCCCTTGGCTGGCAGAGAAGGGCTGCATGGCCAGCCCGGGCTGCAAGTATGGCAAAGGTGGGGTGCAGACCTTGCTAACTGGAGAGAGGAGACATTACCTGTGGTCTCAGCTGGACAGGGTGCAAACGCCACTGTAGGTATGCAAAGGGAAGAGCTGTCCCCCCATTTCCCAGCCTTGCTCCAGCCCAGGAGAGCAGGGCTCCCCAGAGAGTGCAGCGTCCTCCAGACCTGCCCAGTGTGCTGGGAGCGAGCAGGATGGCAGCAGGAGCAGGAGGCCAGGGCTGGGAATGCTAACTATGCAGAGACAGGCTTTACCTGCAGCTCCCCCCACCCCTGGCCCCGGCAGGAGGATCCTGCCCGGGGCCAGGGGAAAGGAGGAGCCCCCCCTGCCCACCTTGGCCATGGAGGGATCCTGCTGGAGGATGCACAGGAAAGCAGGGTGTGGTGGGAGGAGGCACCACCAGCTGCAGGCAGAGGGATTAGGATGCAAACTGCACAGCAATTTAGATGAAATGTAAATGGCCCCCCACCCCGTAATCCTGGGGGGAACTGTTACAGCAAGCCCCAGCCTGCCTAGCAAAGACAGAGCAACCCCGCAGCCCCAGGGGAGAGGCAGGCTGGGT
>NW_010134259.1:12400-12951 GCF_000699245.1 Pterocles gutturalis | reverse complement strand
ACCTCCTGCTCAGGCAGTTCTTGCTTGCCCTTGCAGAGCCCCGGTTACAACAGGCAGTTTGCTCCTCAACAGCACTTTTCAGCTCAGCCCAGAATGGAGAGGAAACCCCCAGGCTGCCCCACTCCCCTGAGCCAGCAGCTCCCCAGAGCAGGAGCCTGGTCCCAGGCACATGGAGCTCAGCCCCATGGCTGTATGGTATCCATCACTTAACAGGTGCTCCAGCTGAGGCATTGGCTGCAGAGGGCTCACCCACGTTCCTGGGAGAAGCCCAGACCTCCCACAGCCTCCTACCAACAGCACTGCTCCAGGGAAGGAAACTGCCTCCTGCTCCAGCAGACCACCACCGTCTCTCCATGTGCTTTTCCCAGCCTCCCATCTTGCTCACTCCCACCAGTGAGGGCCAGGCCTGGTGCAGCGAGACCCAGGCAGATGCTCACCAGCCAGAGCAGAAGCAGGTAGGCTAGTAGGGGAGCACAGGTAAGGCTGGAAGCAACTCCTAGGCAAGGGGCATGGCAGGTACCGGTGGCCATGGCACGGCATGCAAGCATCCC
>NW_010134259.1:12081-12387 GCF_000699245.1 Pterocles gutturalis | reverse complement strand
CCCCCTGCCTCTCCCCCCTCCCTCCCCGCCCCAGAGTCTCCTTGCTTGCGCCAGACAAGCACAGCCAGCAGTAAGATGAGAGGTTTCCCAATACTGCCGGTTTGTGACCCCAGCACAAGGGTGCGGGGCAGAAGTGCTGTTCACAGCAGGTTATCCTCCCTCCCCCACACCCACTCCAGGAGCAGGGCAGCTCCTGCTTTGGCAGGAATCATGACATGGCAAACAGAAAGAGGCACACAGGTCCCCTCTCATTGGGAGAGTCTGATGGCAGACACCAGGAAAGGGGCAGGCAGGATCCCAGTCTCT
>NW_010134259.1:11645-11962 GCF_000699245.1 Pterocles gutturalis | reverse complement strand
GGAGCCTGAGGCTGTCTCCCCGCCAGCCACCCCTCCATGCACAAGCATCCTTCACTGCGGGGATGGTGCACCAACCTTGATGGCCCCAGGACTCCCCTGTGCTGCCCATGTGCTGGCACCCTGCTCCTCCCCGACCCCCTCTTTTTGTAGGAGCATGGCTCAGCCCGACTGGCCTTCGGTGTCGCTGGTTTGGTGACTGTCAGCTGAGCAGTTAATGTTTAGGGAGAGCTGGGAGCTTTCCCATCACAGCAGCATGCTCCCCCCAGCCTTGTGAGCACGGGGGGGGGGGGGGGGGGGGGGGCTGAGAGTTTAGTCCT
>NW_010134259.1:5702-11574 GCF_000699245.1 Pterocles gutturalis | reverse complement strand
GGGCACAGCAAGACTGTCTGCAGGTCACAGGACAGCAGCCCTGAGGGGCAAAGGGACAGCCCCAGGCTTGCTACCCCACCACCACATCCCCCCAGAGGTGGCCTGGCCATCCCCAGCCAGGAGAGGAGCGATTTCAGAGAGCCGTGTTGTCTTACCTAGCTGTAGGTGACACAAACTGCAAATCCTTCTCCCAGGTATCACTTTTGAGAGCTGTGGGAGAACAGCAGCAGTTTAGCTGACCCAGGCTCTCAGGAGGTGAGAAAGGGCCCGACAGCCACGGCAAGAGCCACACAGCAGGAGTGGTAAAAGGCTCTGCGCTTTGAGGAGAGGCTGCTGGGGACAAACTCTTCTGCTCTTACAAAGAGATGGGAGGGGACATGCAGGTTCCTCGTTCAACAGGTCACCTTTAAAGCACTTACCGCAGCACCCATCTGACCAAGTGCCTTATGATTCAGGGTCACTTCCCTGCCCCCCTCCCACTTGAGGGGGGCTGCGCCAGCTGGCAGATACCACACAGGCAGCACAGAGCGGGGCAGCTGCAGGAATTTACAGAGGCGGAATGGAATTTGGCCAGGAGAGGAGGATTAAAACCCCATGCTCTGGATTACCACGCCGTCCCTCCCTCCCCAGTCTCATGATAAGCAAAACTTCAGTGAGAATTTCACCATCGTATTTCCCTGGAAAGAGCAACCTGTAGCAAATCAGCCACAGTATGCTGGAGATGGGATCAAGCAGCAGCCACAGAGTCAGATACCAACACGTAAGCTCTAAAGGAAGAAAGCATCTCCATCTCTCCACTGCCCCCAACACCACCAAGCTGCAGAGAAAATCCCAGAAAGGTGAAGATCTTCCTGGGAGAGCAGTCAGCTGAGCCTCAGTTATGGCTCATTCTCATGCATCAAGCTCTCCTCAAGCCCGTAAGATTATCACCACACAACACTGCTGCTCCAAGAGTTCAGCTTTTTATTCTGCAAAGGTCACACTGAAAAGCCATCTTCTCTTCTCTGACAGAAGCAACGAACTTGGGGAATAGGAGCTAACAGCTTCTGAAGGGTGTCAGCTGAAGCTCCAAACTTGGCTGAGGACTTTTCATCACCAGACTGTTTCCTTGTTTCCAGAGGAAACAAGCAAGTCCAGGCTGGGTCTGACACGGGAACACGCCTCGCTGCTTACCTCTCCACGGCTGAAACCCCAGGAATGCATCAGGGAGCAATTCCTCTTGGCAGGGACTCCGATCACGAGGCTCCGCGAGACACAGTCTGCTTTTGCAGAGCAGCACTGCGGCCAGTCTCCCTCTCTGCAACTGGGCACTGGATTCAGCTGCCCAGCAGAGCCCCAGCTGGAGAGAGGGCTGTGCAGGGCACGCGGGGGGAGTCTGGTGCCACAGCAGGGCGTGAAAATGTTGCATAGAAGGCTTAACTCCACCAGCCATCCTGCAACACTTAACAAGTTGGGCAGCTGCACTCTGCCACAGCTCTCAAGCAAGGCAAGAGGGGCCACCCCGCTGGCAACGCAGTCCCTAAGGGCTCTCACTCCTGTCGGGCCCCAGAAGCTGGAAGGATCCAGCTGGCAATGGCCTTCAGCCACATCTGTGGGGACACCAGGGCAGCAGAAAGCAGGGCACTGGCTTGCACTCCTCTGCACATGCTGTATTTGTCCCTCACTGCAGCAAGGGACCAGCAGGATAGACCCTGGAAGCCTGTGTGTGCGCAGAGCTGCAGCACGCTGGACACGCTGCCCAAGACACGCACCCAGACATGCCAACATCACTGCCTGGGTCTCACTCCGGGCTAGAGGCGAGGATCACCTTTCAGGGACCAAGTGACTCCCTGCCAACAAGAAGCCCTCACCCAAGGGCTGTCCAACTTCCCCAGCATGACTCTGGAGCAGACCAGCTTCCCCCAGTGCTCAGCCAGCCCTGTACCCACAGTGCCAGGCTCAGGGCAAGGCAGCACCCCGTGTGCCCATGCTGGTCATGGTTTTCCCACTGAGCCCCTGCTTACACACAGCCTGCTGGGGTACACCAGCTCTGCTCCAGCCTGGCACCTGGAGGTGTCCACAGTGCCTCCTGCCCCCCATGAAACCCTGACATGTGCTGCCAAGACCCCCAACAAGCTCACAGAGATGTCTGTTCACCACACTGCTTCCAGCCTTACCTCCCTGGACTGCAAGTTGTTTGATGCCAGGAGGATACTCGATAGGTGAAGTATTGCCAATGACTGGCCTTTTTCTGGGCCTGATGGAGCATAAGCCTGACTCAGGACAGCGTCTCTGACACTAACACAGAGGCTACAGAGTCCTGGATCAAACCTCTTTCATGTCTCCCCTAGCCAGCACAGTGAGGCACAGGAGGGACCAAGCCTGGGCACCGCAGGACAACCTTGCCTGCCTCTTGAAACAGAAGAGGAGCAGCATTTGGGCTGATCTCCAGCTCCCTTCCCTCTGCTGGGATTAGGTTTCTAGTATCTGCTGACGTCTGCGCTGCAGCTAATGGCCAGATCTGAATCCATTAGGTTCACCGTGTCCCAGTCTCCGGATGTGCTCCAGGCATCAATACCTGTTTGCCCCTGCCATTTCGTGATGCTTCCATCGCCACAGGCTTGCGATGGACGGCAGCTCCTGGGGTCAGAGCTGAAAGGAGGTCAGCAGCCGGGAGTTCCTGCTTCTATCCAAGCCAGGCTGCAGCAAGCCCTCTGCCAGCTCCAGCTCCGCCACCAGTGCAGCTGGAGCACCCAGCAGGCACCATGGCCCATACAGCAAAGAGGTGGGAATTCCGCCCCATTGAACTACTTATATCTTAAGTTTACAGCTAGCAGTGCCCATGGGGAGGGGCTGAAAGGAGATTTGCTCCCCCCCACCCCAAATCTCTCTGTTCCCTTGAAATGCACTTGAACCACCTGCACCAGGAGCTGCTCACCAGTGGGACACGGGAGACCATCTCCCCGCACATCGGACCAGACCTAACCCCTACACATGCTTGGGGAGTCTGCATCATCTCATGTACAATTCGTGAGGTTAATTACAGAAAAAAAGGCAGCAAAGGGACTTCAGCAACCCCAGACCGGCACTCTGCCTGGAAAAGTCCACAAGAGGCATGACACCATCCTCCCCGTCACCTCTGGGAAGGTGCCAGGGGCATGGCTCTGAGCCAGGCCTCCAGGTGACTGCCGGGCACTGTCACTGGCAGAGCTGGGTAAGTGTTTTCGGGTGAATAGTTATTGATTGAAAACTGCAGTTTCTAGACAGCTCAGAGCTATTTGCTACTTCACATCAAGTTTTGGACAAGAACAAAATGCTTTGTTTTCCAAGCAAAAGAGTCTCATTTTGCATTGCTTTGTTTGAAATTGAGCTGCGTTAAATTTAAAAGAAAAGATAAAGGGTTTCTCAAACTCGGCTGTGTTTTTTTTTTTCCCCCAGCTTTTAATTTTGGGCACTAAATCAAGCAATTAATTATTTGTTCAGCTCTGCTCTCCAAGCCAAGCTGCGAGCATGACGAGCCAAAGGGCCAGAGCAGCTCTGCCCAAGCAGCACTGCTGAGGAGGGTGTTGGTGTTTTCTGTGCTGCCGGCTCCTTTCTGACCTCAGCTCCAGCTCCCTCAAGGCCAGCAAGCACTTGCCTGGGGGAAGGAGAGCATTCCCTGTGTGAGGAATGCCAGGTGCCCACCAAAAAGGCATCACCTGCCCCAGTGGGCAGCAATTCAGGACACACACAACCAAGAGGTCACAGCCACTGCTTGAAGGGTGTGCTAGGAGCAGGGCTTCCCCTGCAAACTGCCCTCCGCAGTGCAAGCACATCACACCAAGGTCCCTCACTAGTCCTGCTGGACTGGAGAAACTTTTCCAAACGCCGTCTATCTCAGTGACAAACTCTACTCCGGCAACCTCAGCAGCTCAGGGGAGCCAGGCACACACACGGGGCACCTGATAAGGAAAGGCAATCCCTTCACTTCCTCCGCATGAAAAGCAGCTGTGCTGCAGAAGAAGCTGATGATCACAGAGAGCCAGAGCTCATGGCTGCAGCCTGATGCCTCTTCCACCAAGGACTGGCCCAAACTGAGAGCTGTGCTGAAACAGCCACTCCCATGTCTTCCTTGCCCAGAGCTATTCCTGGCACTGGTGCCCTCAGTGCCCAAGCAAGGCTGAGAGCAGAGCTCGTCCAGAGTAATGGAACAACTGCACTATAAATAGCAAACCAGGATGGCTCAGGGCAGGCTCTAAAAAACCCAAGCAGCATTAGTGCCGTCCACTCAGGGTGCCCTGGGCATTTTGTATGACCTGAAGCGATACCTGAGCTACCGCGAGGCTCACACATTGCAAACAGGCTCTGACAACCCTGCAGAGGAAGAGCTGCTGGCTGGGCTGAGACTGCAAACTTATCTGCAGAAAAGCATATGGGAAAAAAAGCAAACTGGAAGTGAGGCAGCAACTGATAGGGGCAAAAAAGGAGGGGAAGTGGATCCCAGAGGAGAGGTGGTTCCCGAAGCCAGGTGGTGGAAAGGAGAATGCTCCTAACACCCAAACTGCTTACTGACCATTCTCAGCCCTCCTGCCCTCCCTGGGGCTTCTCACGCTGCTGAGCTAAACCCTGAACATACACCCCAAAGGACAAAGTCAGGGAAGTAACAGCATACCTCAACTCAACCAAGCAGCCCATGAGTGGCTCAGGACAAAAGCGTGTCTTCTGCAACCCACAGCAACCTCTGTGCAGTGCTCAGCCTGCACCAGGAGCGGGACAGAGGCATAAGAGCTCAGCCCATCCTGTGACCATCAGGGTCAAGTTCCCCTCCTACCTCCAGAAAGAGTCTTATCCTTCCCACCACACCCATCCTCCCTACTCCCGCTTCCCTGCTGGTGCCTCCACCTGGAACAGCAAATACTCCGCCTTCCCCTTCACACTGACAGCATATGTCCTATAAAGGGATCTCAGCCTCCACAGACGAGGATACGGCCAGCTTCCTGCAGCACTGCCAAGCACCGGCCTCTCGCTCCCAGCAGGGAGCCCTGCGCTTTCAGTGGAGCTGCAGCACGGCTCACTTGGGCGTACGCTGGGAACCAGAGTGCAGGACAGACATGTGGGAACCTGGGAGAGCTGTGTACCCACAGGGAAGGCACAACACCTGAACGGAATCACCCAGCATATAACCACAGATGTACACACACATACAGGGAGCAGCTGCTTCCTCTGACAGAAAGGATTTTTTTGTCAGAACAGGAAGACAGCACTCAAAAAAACCCAAAACCAAAACACCAAACCCTTGCTTTATTGCTCCTGCAGCACCAAAACCAGCCAGGACAAAGGAAGCAAAGACAGCCAATGTGACTACAAACCCACCTTGAGAATTTCAGAAGCCCACAGCTCTCTTCCCTCCTCCCCCATGGCTCTCCCGTCCCCCTCGCCCTTCCTCCTCCGTGCAGCAAGCAGGAGGAGAGGTAGAGGTCTCGAGTTTGGCTGAGTTTCCTCTGGGGACAGAAGCTCGATAACAGACTGAGCAGGATGCGAGCACCCGTTGAGGAAGAGGATTAGTAACCCCCTAATCTGCACATTTTGGAGTCTAAGCACTTTACTGCGCTCTCTAATTAAACCACAGAGTGCAGAGATTGCCAGAAGGGGGAGAACAAGGAGGAAGAAGGAAAGGAAACAGAGGCTGTGGCTTAAAGGCTGTTCCTTGTGGCTTAAATGCAAGGGGTGTCATTGGTGGGGATGTATGTCACCTCCAGTGCTTTATGCCAGGGCTGCTGCGCATCCTGCTGCCTCCCCTGATCCAACCCATAGCAGGGCTCAGGACAGCATGGGGAGGAACCTGTGCGATGGCCTGAGGATGGATGGCAGAGGAGGGAGCGAGGAGCTCCATCAGACAGGATAAAGCTTCACC
>NW_010134259.1:0-5671 GCF_000699245.1 Pterocles gutturalis | reverse complement strand
GGCCACCCTCCCCTGGCCGGCCACCACTCCCCTCCCGAGTCCCCTGGGACTGGGAAACGATAGGAGAGCCAGGCTGCACTTGTCTCAGCTCCCCAGACCTATCTGCACAGAGGAGCCTTGTTCGAGCCCTTATCTGTGCCTGTCTGGGGAGGGGCCGGTGCCGCGCTGCCCTGGCACCCCAGTGGGACGCCCAGGGCTCCTTCGGGGCTGCCTGCCAGGGGAAACGTTCCTGGCACAGGTACACAGGGAAACCTTCTACCACAGCCCAAGACAAACAAAGCAATTCAAATAACCGCCGTTCCCCTCCAGGTGCTGGTGCCGAGGGGAGGCCCCAGGCCCCCGCCACCTCCGCTCCCCACTGCTGGCACCTCAGTGGGGACAGCCCCACTGGGGACACCACCACAGCAGCAGGGACAGCAGCTCTCTGGGCCATGACACGCCATGGAGCTGGGAACCCAAGTGCTGGGGAAGGGCCTCGCCTCCTGAAATGCTGTGCCTTGGCTCTGACCCGGGTGGGGGGTGTGTGTGTGCAGGGGCAGGCTGTCCCCTTTTTTTTGCTCCTATTCTTTGGAATTCCTCCCTTCTGTTTGCTTTGTTTCAGCCCTCAATGAACAGGAAGAAAAGGGAAGGAGCCTTGACAAATCCGATCAAGGCACAGGCAGGCTGAGGCTCCCTCCCGCTGGCATGCCAAGCCCTGCGCTAATGAGGGGCAGAGGAGAAAGAGGCGGCCGCTCACAACAGTGGCCCCGCAGAAACGCTTGGTGTAAGGGATGGAGGGGGAAGAAGCTGCTAGTGCAGAACAACACCAGCACAAGCTCCCAGCCTGCAGAAAGGGGTCTTCCCATTTCCCCTGGCCCAGGGAGCTTGTTCCAGCTCCTCAGCCCACTATGCTAGAAACAAGCAATAGACCATAGCGGTGTTTGGGGAGAAGGATCCAGACATGCATCTGCAAGGGAAGTTCAACGGAGATGGGACCACACTTTGTTCTACAGATTCATGTGAGAATCTGGTCTTTCCCTCCAAGGAACTGGGCCATGAGGGCTTACAAGTGCCAGGGTTGTCTTCAGAACCTCCCCACTGGTCCCAGATACTCACATGCCCAGTAGAGAGGAAGCCCATTGAGCCAAGACCTTCTGCCATGCAATTATCCCCAGTTTACCACTTTGGGTACAGAAGCACTAAGACAGGAAGGGAGCAAGCACACGTAAACCATCCACGTAACAAGCAAGATAACTCACCTTCGGAGGCTGCCAATGTTGCAGAGGTACCTCGGAGCAGCTGGAGAAGCTGGCAGGGCCTGGTAGCGGCTGTGAGGACCACCCTTTAACCGGGAATTCTCAACTTGAAGGGCAGAGAACACATCTCAGCTGTACTTGAGGGTTTTGGAGCTTGCCGTCATCTGAAACCCAAAAGACAAACAGTCACGTGAAGAGCTGCTGCGTAAGAGAGCTGAGGGGACAGGCCCCTGCACAGCCAAGAGTGTCACAGATCAGCAGCACCCAGCACCTTGGTCCTGGGCTCTCAAAGCATAGCTCAGCCCATGGGACAGTATCTGTGTTCTGCATGTTCCTAGTCCCAGATGAGTGCACTGTCCTGTAGCACGTTCTCCACCCACACAAGGAGGGCTGTACACGTGTCCCCAAGTGCTGGCAAAGCCACAGCCACTGCACTCCATCGCAGCACACGTGAGTCCTTCAGCAGGACGAGGAGCTGAGGGAGGGATGCAAGTTCCCTGGCCCCCTCCCAAACACGAGAGCAGCAGCAAGTGCTTAGCTTGTGAGGCAATGAAGGGATTAACTATCATGTCCAGTAACCTGAGCCCCTGAGACATACCCTGGGCAGTCCCGGGAAGGGAGTCCAGAGAGTCTGTTCTCAGAGAGATGTGCAATGGGGAGAGAGAAGGGGCAGAGGAGAGACAGCAGGCAAAAACCACGATGCAACTTTTGCTACAGGGAGCAGAGCAGCCTGCACATGTCACTTCTCAGCAGAAGAGGAGATCCTCCTCCTTCGCTGGGATCTTGCCAGCACACCCCTTTCCTCCAGCTCCTGTGGAGTTGGGCACCCACACCCCACAACTGTGCTGGCTGGAACGATGAGCCCTTCTCGCAGGAGGGATTATCACCTCCTGATGGGGAGAAAGCCCAAACCAGAAGCACAGAGCCACACAAGCTGGGACATGGGAATCAGAGAGGAACCAGGAGTTTTGATTCAAAGACCCCCTATCCACATGTCATTGCTTTGAGATGCGGGACAAACAGAATCTTCAAAGCAGGTAAAACTTAACAAAACCATTTCTCTGGTATGTCCCACCTGTTTTAAAACCCCAAACAGAGAAGTAAGTGTGCAGTGTGCTGGGCACCAGCCGGTTGCACCCCTCTAGTCACAGCAAACTCCAAGTCAGCCTGGCACAGCACAACATGAAACAGAGGAGGCAACATCAATCCCAACAAGGGCTGGAAATAAGAAATAATTTACAACAGCTGCTTCCTGAACAGTGAAACCCAGCAACCCCAGCTAAGAAATACAGCACTACAACCACTCAGCAAAACCCTCCTCCAGCAACAAAGCCTGACACTACTTCTGCTTTGTGAGTCTCCCTCAGTATCTGGCTACGGGGCGGCAGCCTGTGACAGAGGACATGTATGGACACTACGGCACACATCAGTAAACAGACATCTGTTCCCTCCATCATCCTCGCTCTGCTTGTCCTGATCTGTCAGTTCCCACCTCAGACTGAAGGGGTCTAATGGGGGAACCTCAAAGATGGATACTGCTAGAGGAAGGGGACCAGGATATGAACAAGGGTGCCAAATCCACCAGGCACACATCCCTCTTGCAGTTTCAACCCTGCCTTTGGTGCTGCCAGAGCCCTGCATTTACAGGGAGCCCGCTCACCCAGCAGCAGTTGCATCTCTCCTTGGAGTGTTTCCATTAACCCAGGCCATCGGAGAACTGCATGTCCAGGAGTTTTTTCCAACTGCATCACATGGTTATTAAAAGATATCACCTCTCCCTCTCAGCCTTTAGCACTGGCAGATTTGGGATATTACAGGAGAGACTGCACGTTGCTAATGAATCAGGGAAGGGAGTCATCCAAGTAACAGCCTGGGGCTCTAAATGGTTTTCTGGAAAAGGCATCTGGAGACAGGAGGCGGCCACTATCTCACAGCGGGGCTCTGCACGCATTGCCAGACATGTTGTTCCTCCTGGGAAGCCAAAAAAGAGTCTCTGCTGAGATGCCAAGTCTCAACTAAGCTGGGAAGGGCAGGGGCATCCTCACAGAGAACAGCAACAAAAAGCCTTCAAGTCAAAACACTCATTAAAAGGCCCCTTAAGCTTGTTTGGCCAGGTTTCCCTTCCCCTCAGACTGCCGCTCCAAGCAATATACCTGTCAGCAACACTTCAGGAACTCAAGGAGCACACCACCAACCTCCCCTCCAGCTGCTGCCTTCCCAGGTCCCAGGAGGCTTGTCGGAGAGCAGAAGCACAAGCTACCACCAGCAGCAATGCCACGTTTGGAGCTCGGACTGCTTGTCTCCTCATTTGGACTGAGATTTGGAGCTCTCCTGAAAGGTGCTGGCCTCCAGTGAAGATCCCGTGAGTGAATCAGGCCTTCCATTCTAGGCAGGGCTCATGTGTCAGGGACTAAAATACTCCCTGGACATGCCGCTGTCTACAGGTTATTTGGAGCAAGTCACAATTTATCCCCAGCTATCCCAAAGGATTGGCTGAGCTCACCCAGAAGTGAAGAAAACAGCCGGCCACATCAGTGTGGGCAGGAAGGGATGCCCCAAGGAGACAGAGCCAGAAAGGCCACTTCATCCCACACCAGGGCTGCTCCTCTTCAACCACAGCTGGAAAGATCCACACCCCAGACCCCCCACTGCCAGGCTCCTTCCCTCCCAGCAGCAGAAGGACAGCAGGAAAACAGGACTGGGGAGAATATCCACTTCCCCACAACTACCTGCCTCCCAAGACACAGCCACGCTTCCATATATTATGTCTGTTCTTCCACATCCCACTGGCAAACGCTGCAAGAACACGCCCTCACCTACCCCAGCAACCTGCAAATTATGTTTTGAGCAAGGCTTACTTAGGATGAGCTGCCTCAGACCACAGCAGTGCTCTGCCTGGGGTCAGGCCCCCCCAGAAATGGTGTGGTCTCACGGAGCTGAGCAAAGAGCGAGACGCTGGCAGCCGAGCAAGCTGGACTTCAGCACTGTACCCACTGATGGGCTGGCAGAGCGTTTGCTTTTTTTGGTTTGCTTCTTTTCCTGCCATTAGTGCTGAGCCTGCACCCCTCATCATTACACAGCAGAGGAACTATTTGGCCTCAGTTCCAGCCAGTGGATTTCCAGTAAGCACAAGCCCTCAGCACCCTGACTGACAATAAGTGCTAGGAAAGGAGCTGCTCAGAGATCTTTTGAGGTACAGTCGAGAGAGAAACTAGCCCCTCAAACCAGCCTTTCACCTCCTGCACCCCCCCGCCCCCACTGCTGTAGGCACCATAAGCCCAGGCAATTTAAATCTCACACAACCTCATGGGATCGCTGCAGCTCTGAGAAGCCACCCCTCCTACAGTGCTCCCTTGCAGGATATTTACCATAAAAAGGCAGCGTGATGCTACTCAAACTGTCCTCCAAATTTGCTCGCTTCAGGAGGGAGATGATCAGAAAGGGGGACAGGACAGACAGCAAGCAGGAGGGAGGGAGGGAGGGTGGGGACAAGGACGAAGAGGAAGCATCTGCCAAAAAGCTTCTCGCTCAGGGACAGAACTTCACTATCTAGCTATGCTGTTCGGAGTAGCCCGAGGGCTTTGTGCATCAAGCTTCACCTCTGGCTGAAGACAAGGTGCCTTTGGCAGTCTCTGAGGCAGACGGCTCTCAGATTGCTGTCTGGCAGAGCCACAGCTTCTCCTTGAAGGACAGCAGCTCAGGCAGTCTGCACTGGATATGCCCCTAGAGTCACCAGCAGCGCACACCTACCCCAGCAAGCTGTTCTCAGGCTTCAAGTGCTATCTCACCTGCCTTGGTACTTACTCTAGCAGCTCAGCCAACCTGAATTTCGGAGGAGCTCGCCGGTAGTACCGCCTGTGAGGGGCAAATTGGGTCTAATCCATGTGATTCTGACTAAAAAGGTTTGTTTAGGGCCAGACTGTTTGCCAGCAGTATCTCATGCCCTTTTTGAACTCAGCCTGCTGGAAAATAAACCCTCAGGGGAAGGAGGGGGGGAGAAGAAGAGAGATCAGAAAGGATAAAGCACCTGCCCGTGCAACTGTAATTCTTGCAGGGAAGCTGCAGGCACACACTGCATCCATTGTGTGAAGGTAACCGGCCAGGAGGAAGGAGGGGCAGCTTGCCAGAGATCTGTTCGCACTCGGGACACCTGCGAGAGGCCCCGAAACGCCCTCCTCACCCGCCCCGCACCCCGAGACAGCCAGGGTGCCGCGGTTCGGTGGGAAGGTGCGCAGCTGTACCCACACGCACCGTTGCTGATCTTTGCACCGTGAGGTGTGCCGAGGGTCAGGCCCGGCTGCGGGGAGGTGACACCAAGCAGGGTGGCACTGCCCAGGCGGCCTCAGCACGGGGTCACTCTCCCCGGCTTGGCACCCAGGGGGGTCTGAGGGACTGGGCACGGGTTTGGCCCCCTTCTGCAACAGGCTGTGGTCCCA
>NW_010134258.1:16963-17302 GCF_000699245.1 Pterocles gutturalis | reverse complement strand
TGGTGGGACGGGGATGTGGGAGGGCAGCTCCGGAGCCATGCTGCGGTTAATTTGCAAGAGTCCTGCTCTGCTGAGAGGATTCACGGGTCTGTCTGGAGGTAGCCACACCACTGCTCCCCACCTCTGCCGCTCGCTTAATGCGGGGGCTTGGTTGTGCCAGCTTTTTGATTCCCCAGAAATATTTCCCTGTTGTATTCAGTGTAGGAGAATTCCAGGGAGGGGGAGATAATTCAGCTAGTTGGAGGGGGGGTGTGAAACCACCCCTCCAAAACCCAAAACTGCCACCATCAAAGCAGAGGCCAGAAGGGACAGGCAGGAGAGGAGGGGAGGCGGGTTTCA
>NW_010134258.1:13805-16937 GCF_000699245.1 Pterocles gutturalis | reverse complement strand
ATCTAGCAGTTTGCATAGGAAGTAGCTTATTGTCCTGAGAGCCGAGGATACCTGCCAGCTCGGCCAGGCCGTTCGCAGCGACACATAATGCTCGTGAAAGGCTGTGGTGACAGATCCGTCCCGTTGGCGGGGCCAACCTCGGGCTCTCGGCTCTTTGCCACGCCAGCCCGCTGCTTGCCAGCACCTTTCATCATCGCTGCGTTCCTGTGCTTCAGCAGCGTTGGGCCAATCCTCCGCGGCTGCAAGTCAGTTTCTGCGCCAAAGCTCAAGGAGTTATCCCAGTTTTCCCCAGCTGAACATCATGCCTGGGTGTTTTTTAATCCCCCCATTAATCTGAAGTTGCCTTGTCCTCTGACTTGACGCTGTGGTGGCTGAGGATGGCTGCGATACCCTCCTGTGGAGCTACCGCCGTGCACCAGCCCCATCCAGGAGAGCTTTCCACAGCCTTCCCTTAGCAAACCTCAAGATCTCGATTTAGGCACTCATCTTCCTCTTAATTTTTTTTTGGTTGCTTTCTCCTAATTATGCCCCATCCCTGGAGGGGTTCAAGGCCAGGCTGGATGAGGCTTTGGGCAACCTGGGCTAGTGGGAGGTGTCCCTGCCCATGGCAGGGGGGTAGAACTCGATGATCTCTAAGGTCCTTTCCAGCCCAAACCATTCTGTGATTCTGTAATTACAGGGGAACAGATGCTTTTGGAGCCTTGGATGGAATGACCCAGTCACATCACGCCCAGGTTCGTGAGATGACCTTCTGATCTCAGCGATGGAGATGTGCAGGGCATTTGGTTTTTAATCATCATTCTGGAGAGAAAGATGCTAATAAGTTTATCTTGTGCAATGGCATGTGCTTAGAGGAGAGGCTGTATGTATGCATTAAACACTTGACCTCGTGGTGAGTGGAGCTCGCTGTGTTTGCCGGCCGCGCGCTCGGGCAGCGCAGTGGATGTGGCAGGGGCTGCCTGCGCACGGCGTGGCGCAGAGCGAGTCTCCTGTCCAGAGCCGCTTGGTGCTGCTGGACCAGAAATAACCAACGATCCTAATGAAGGGGGCACTTGTGCTCGCTTTTATTGTCATAAAAAGATTAAAAAGGGCTGTCTTCATCTGCGTGGGTGTGTGGAAATAGTCTTTGCTGGGGAGCTGCGTGGCTGAGTGCAGACAGCTGACTTGACATCAGTGCCAAATTGTCTTCCCTCACCTGTCTCTCGCCTTCCAGGGGTGAGTTTGGGTGTTCTTGTCTTGTTCCGTTGTCCAAGGCGTGTTGGCCCACACGAAGCGCCCCCCGTGCCATCCATCCCCACCCCAAGCTCCTCACCAGCTTGCTTTGTCCCTGCTCGAGACTGGATGTCCTCTCTCAGGTCCTGCCCTGCTGCTGGCTCCTCGGGGCTCCCGTGCCTTGATGCTGAAAACGCTTCTCCGAGATCAGTGTGCGGCTGGGAACATCGGGGTGTCGCAGGGCGTTACAAAGTAGTATTCTTCACGCCAAAAAGCGCGGATGGGATGTGTTTCACTGCTTTTGCAGTTGTGTGCTCCAGCCAGAGCCAGCTGGAATGGTGTCAGGAGCTCTGGAGTTCCCACGTGAGGATCTGGGTCACACTCACAGTGTTGTCAGAAGCTCCGAGCAGCTCGATCAGTTCTTTCTACTCTTGTTTCATTGTCGCGATTATCAGTAGGACAGATCAGCAGTCCCGCTGGAGAGCCTGTTCCCACCCGAGCGCTGCCCCGGCTGGCAGGGACGGCAGCTCCCAGCGGACGCCAGCATGCTCCCATCTTGTTTAGAGAGACTCGGCCGGTGGAAACGCACCCTCGGTGCTGTCTTAGTTCTACTGTGAAAGGCAGTCCAGGCACAAGGACAGGGGAAAATGACTCGGATACTTTTTGTCCGTGGGAATATCTCTAGGAGGAAGCTCTCCAGAACCTGGGTTCTGAGTCGGTAATGTAAAACCAGTGCTGGGTAATTGGAGTTGTGGAAAATACCTTGTGGTGACGTTCAGTGCTTAAGAAAATAATTCACCCGCTTTGAAATGTGCTATGGTACGGAATGTTGGAAAGACTCTTCATTGTAGCAAAGTGTTTAAAGATGTCGCAGTATTGTTCTATTAGAAAGCCAGCAGCTAAAACTTTAATGAGAAAAATGTCTAATCTGTGTGCTGGCCTGAACAAAATGACAATGTAGCTAATGCAAGATGTTTAGTAGTTTTTACCTCTGCTGAGAAAATTAAAAAAAAAAAGACTTGTTTCCCACTAAAAATAATCCAATTCTGAATAACTCAATTTTCAGAAAGAAAACTGTTAGCTTTCTTTTTATAACATTTCCTGCTTTTCCTTGGAAAGAAGAGTTTTGCTTGTTTTTGCTGTTCTTACAGCCCCCTGTGGAATAGCAGATTTTTGTTCTGCATCTTGCTGGCCGTGATTTAGTGTGTATTGAAATCAAAGGATGGTGCCCTCATTTAGTGCCGTGAGGGCTCGGGCCCCGCAGCCTTTGGCAGCTGATGCAAAGCTGCACATCAGTGTAAGCCCTGCCCTCGAACAGGTAAGTAAAGGATTGAAGGATCCAGGCTGAAATGAGAGGTCAAAAGCACATGTTGCAAAACATTAGTTCTCAAAGGGAATTTGATTGTTGCATCTGCCTTTTTGGAACTGTCCTGGAGCTGTGATTGTATACTATTAATAGATCAGAATGTGCTTGTGCCTGTCCCATGAGTGACCCGAAGGTGCTGGTGGCACACTGTCTGTGCAGTGCTGTCACAGGGGATGCTGTGGCCGCGGTGGGGTCCCCGGTGCTGGGTGCTGCGGCTCTCTGCAGTGGGGTCCCCAGTGCTGGGTGCTGCGGCTTCAGTGGGGTCCCCGGTGCTGGGTGCTGCGGCTCTCTGCAGTGGGGTCCCCAGTGCTGGGTGCTGCGGCTTCAGTGGGGTCCCCGGTGCTGGGTGCTGCGGCTCTCCGCAGTGGGGTCCCCGGTGCTGGGTCCGCGGTGGGGTCCCCGGTGCTGGGTGCTGCGGCTCTCCGCAGTGGGGTCCCCGGTGCTGGGTGCTGCAGCTCTCCGTGGTGCTGTTGGTGGTTCTGTGCAGGGAGAGATGCTGCCCCAACAGCGATACCCTGCATCCAACGGGACAGGCGAGGTCCCCGGGTTACAGG
>NW_010134258.1:7357-13759 GCF_000699245.1 Pterocles gutturalis | reverse complement strand
CTTTGGCTGAATCTGCTGAAACACGCCGAAACACCCCGTTTCTGGGTTGTGTTCTGCAAGGGCTGATAGGAGCACAGGCGTCCGGCTGCCTCCGGCCGTGCCGTGAGGAGGCTGGTGCCAGCAGGCAGGGAAATGCCAACCCCACTGAATTGTCATGAAATGTCCTTGTTAGCAAGGTGAAAATCTTGGCGTGTCCCTGTTCTCACAGGGAAATCCTTGGAAGGCTAAACCTTTGAAGAAAACATCTCCTTTCATCTGTAACTTCTATTTTCTGTTGCTCTGTTGATCCAGGTGTTTCAGAGTGGAGGTACCCGAGGTGGGACGCTGGGGCAGCGGGACGTGGGTCCTGCTGACCCCGCTGGCACCGGGAGGTGGGACGGAGCGGAGCTTTCGCTGGTGCGAGTCCCAGCCTGCCCGTCCAGCCGGCCGGGGACCAGCTCTGCTGCTATTCCCGCTGCTCTGTGTGAACGCTGAATGTAGCCTTTGCAAACACTTCTATTGCCAAATTAAGCTTTTCCCCTTCCAAAGTCACCTCAGGTGACTTTCTTCTTCTCTGCTCCTCGCTCGGGGCGGTTTGCAGGGCCGGGAGAAGGGTGGGAGGGCGCAGGAGCGGTTCCTGCGGGGCGGTGCAGCCCACGCTGGTTCTCCCTCCTGCTCTCCACCACGCGCGGCGATGCATCGGCTGCGCGGGGGAAAGCTGCTTGGGAAACAGCCGGTGTGTGGGGCTGGAACTGCTCAGCTCAGGTTACTGGAGCGTGTGTGTTGTTGCAGGAGGTGCCTGATGCTGCATCATTGTGCTCCTTCTGAGCAGCCCAGCCCGCTGCTGTCAGTGGTGGTTGTGTAAGTACACAGCGCTTGAGGCTTCAGATGATGGTATTTAGTTTACCATGTTAAATGCTTTTTAAGTGCTTAATGCTGCGTGTGCAGCCGTGGTTCGTCCCCAACACGCACACGGGCTGGCTCCTGGGGGTCCCAGTTGCTGCCGGTGGCCTGGGATGTGGATCTCCAAGCAGCCCCTTCCTGGGCATTGCCTCCCTGCTGGTCCCTGACATGGGAGAGAGGCTGACCACCTCTGTCTCGATGGGATGAGTCAGAAAACCTAACGAAAGGCATGGGACCCGCAGAGAAACTTTTACTTTACCCTTAAGCACCCTCTGAGACATTGCCCCAGGATCTGGGTCTCTGCTCCGCTGCTCTGTGCTTGTGGCCCGTCTCCAGGGTGCTGGACAAAGCTGGGAACGGTTCGGTTTTGGAGGTGGTTCTGAAGCACCAGGTGTTGGGTGCAGGCTCCAGGCTCTGCACAGAGCCCCGGTGCTGTGAGTTGAGGGCGTGTGTCCTGCTCGGTGGAAGGAGGCTGGATGGATGGGTGGAAATCTCTCAAATGCTGTTAGTTATTGGATGGCCTCAAGGTCTCTGTTGCAAGATAGCAGATGTGGTGAGCGTGCCTGCTGGAAGGGGGTGTCTTGGTGGCTTAGAAAGATAATCAGGTTTTTTTCTTCCTTCCTTGAAACTAAAACCACGTAGGAAGCGTGGAACTGACACATGAGCACGTGCCGTCAGCTAATTGGGCAGATGTGACATGTCCAAGGCTGACCAGTGTCATGCCAAGCTGTTGATGTGGCTAAAGCAGAGCTCCATGGAGCAGCGCCAAGGGGAAGCACTTGCCTTCCAGAGGGGTGGATGGCCTAGAAACAGAGTTTGGGGGTTTCTTGGTGTGCTCAGCACCCATCGTGGAGCACTGAGGCTTGTGTGACAGCGTGAGGCACTGTCACAGCCGGGTCTGGGTCTTGCTGGTGAGGACACCAGAGAGAATGAGTGCGGCTGTACTCTGGTAGATGTTTCCATCTGTTGCTGTGTGAGCAGACCCTGAAGGCGGCTGTAGGTTTCATGTTTACAAAGGAATGCTTCCTGACGCGCTGAAGAGCCGCTGCCTGGTCACAGCGCGCGGTCGGGAGCCTTCCACTGGTGTGGTTGGACCTGGGCACGAGATGTAGAAATGGATCCCTGTGGTGAAAATAACTGATCAGACTTTTATTACAAAGTGTGGTTTGAAGATGGCGATCGTTCCTGTGCCTCGGTCCCCCCGGTGCAGCCCCCTGTCTCTGTTCCCTGGCTGTGCATCACCGAGCTCTGCCCCTGCAGCCCCGAGGAGCCTGGCGCTCTCCTGGGGCAGAGCTGTCCTGACTCCTGGTAGTGTTTGATCCTTCACAGAGAAGCCTACCGAACTTCTGTGTCAACCACTGGATTTCTGGGGCCTCGTTCAGCGGAAAATTTGGTTGTAATGCTGAGCAGAAATGGCTTTGTGAGCTGGTGCAGAATTCAGCAGAGTTTTGCTGGTACTTACCAGCAGTGAAATGCCTGCGGAAGTAGTAAGTTGAGGGTTTTTGTTGTGTGTGGTAGTTTTGTTTCTTTGGTTTTGTTTTGTTTTTAAACCAAACCAGTGGATGGTACTCCGGTTTTAAACCGATTGAAGCTTACAGCTTCTTTTGAAACCACAGATGCTCTTCCAGTGTGAATCGTTGAAGTTGTGGAGGAGTTGACCTGACTCCTGATGCATCAGGTACTGAGATGTGGAGCTGATGGCAGTGTCCCTTTCCGGTGGGATTAGGAACGCTGCTGTTTCCAACCCGAGGGACGCTGGGGTTGAAATGCAAATGCTTTGTCTGCTCCAAGCATTGTGGAACGGAATTGGGAGTTGCCTTTCCCCTGCAGTCTCATGTTTTCCCTTCAGGTTATGATGCCCTGAGCTATTCTGTGGAAAGTAACGACAAGTGGAGCGGGAGACGGCTGCTGCAAGCAAACGGGGAGAACACGACCGACGTTCCGGAGGATGGGGTACAGCCATACGTCAGAAATTGCACTGAACCAGGTAGGAGTGAAAGTTGCTTCCAGCTCCTCGGTCTTACAATTGGCTTTCTCATCTCCAGACCTCTGTTGGTATCAGCTTTACTGCCAGAAACTTGTACTTACTCGTTTTTAAATCGATAAACGTGCTTGTTTCCCTTGTATGTGTGCACCACGTGGGTATTGCAGAGTCCCCCGGCAGCCAGGGTGAAGAGGAGGACCTGCTGTCAGCCAGAGAACAAGACAATGTTTAGCATGTACTAAGTGATGCTGAGATCAGAAGAAGCATGTCTTCTGTCGTTCTTGCATGAACACTGCGTGCGGTGCTAGCGGTGGGATGCGCGTAGTGACAGTGTGTGCCGGGAGGATTGTTATCTGAGAAATTAGCAGGTAGTCAGGTACTCGGTACAAATGGTTCTGCCAGCAGTGGAGCCAAAGAGACCTGCTCTTCTGTAGCTTGAGCTGGGGTTGATCCGATGAGAAATTGGTTCGGTTTATAGTGTGAACTTTTTTGTCAGGGAGGGACCTCAGCAGGGTCCTCCTCCTCTCCTTGAATCCTGGTTTTATGAAACTCGTAGGAACCACTGAAACCCTGCCGCTCTTTTATATTTTTTGAAGTCAGTTGGTGTATTCAGAAGCTTTTGGGGGAGGTGGGCACAAGCACGTTGCTGTGTTCCCGTGCTTCTTGTGTCCCCCTTCCTCAGGGGTCCCCTGCAGCCAGGATCCGGGCGGATTGGGTAGGGGGGCATTTAACTGTGGGAGATGAGCTAAGGTCTTTTTGGACTTGCTGTCCCTGAGCTCTTTGGGGTTTTTTGTCAATCTCTTGTTCTGAAAGAGACTGTGGAAGTTATCTGTTGACTTCAGCGGACTGAAAGCCATGTGCAGAATGCTTCCGTTCTGCTTTTCAGCAAGCAGCTGAGTGAAAGAGCGGCTAGAAGGGATGCTGTAAATAGCATCAGTGTGTTGTCGTGTTCCGAGTGGTTCTTGTGCTGTATATGATAACACAGCAGGAGAAAGCAAAGTGGTGTTGGTTATGCTTTGGGAAGAAGCTCAGAATTTTCCATTTTCCATGTGACTCAGAATGATGCCAGGTTTCTGAATCCAGCACAAAATGGGCTGCCAGTCATGAGCCCAGACAGCTTCATCCTGCTGCTCTGTTTCCTAATGCTGCGAGAGAAACAGCCCTTCGGGGGATGGAAACGGGACCTGGAGATGGAGCTGGCTGTTGAGGTCAGTCCAGTCTAATGCAAGTTAACCATCCTCCCAGCAGATGAGACCTTCAGCGCCGATCCTGGCAGCAGCTTTCGTGTTTACAAGCATAGGGAGGAGTAGCGCGGTTCACACCAGTGTCCAGCTCTGACACTGATAACTGCTTCTGTTGAGCAAAGCTGATGGGAGGCTTGACTCGACCCCCTTTCAGGGCAGCACTGTCCTTCTGCCGGCTGTCTCGATGCAGGATCACCCCAAATGGCGACAGCTCTGCAGTGGCAATAGAGACCTGCACTGGTGCAGGAGTCGAGAAGCACCAGAGCTCCCCACGCGTGTCTGCCCCTGCCTCCTCCAGGCTGAGGACATTGAGGCAATTGTGATGTTGCTGAGCCCAATTCACGTGCGGTGTGTAACTTTGGGTGTCTGCTGTTCCTTGGGGATCAGCGAGCTCAGACCTCCTCAGTATCCCTGCAGGATGCACGCTTACGTGCATTTGCCCTTTGGGTGCTTCTCCTTCCCCCAGTGAGCACGGGCAGGAAAGTACTGCCTGAAATTACAGCTGCTTTTCCTGCCTTCTTCCAAAATTCAGTTGTGTGAACACCTACAGCTGGGCAGAAGTGGGTGTTTAAAAAAGCGGTTCCACCTCATCTGTTGGGGGAGGGAAATAAAATGCCTCATTTCGAAGCGTTTTTGTGGGTTTTTTTGCAACACGTGGCTTTTGTAGTCTGTTGGCAGTAAACGCATGCTGAAGGAGAGATCTTTTTTCTTTAACTGCAAGTGTGTTTTCAGGCTCATTTGAAAGCCTGGCATGACATTTGCAAACTGCTATTTTTATTTGCTAGTGGTTTATCCAGTGGGCTATCTAGTAGCATTTTATCATCAGAACTGCTCCAAATAGTGGGGTTTTTTCTCATTTGTCCTTTGAAATATGCATTAGGGGTAAAGTGGACAGCATCCAGCCTAAAGACCTTTTTTTGTACATTTTTTTTGTATGCTTTTGTAATTTTTTACTGTGATGCTGTTGCGATTGGTGTGGTCTTTTGGAGCGGTTCCCTTTCAGACGGACAGCTCGTTCTGTGCTCTGTAGCCCTGATTCACTGAACCCCAGGGGATTTTTGAGCCCTGCGGTGTGGCATTTGGAAATAAATCTTGCAAGGCTCAATCTGGAGGCTTGCTCGATCCAGATGCTTCTGTATCGTGGTAGCAAATAAAAGACCACGTTTCCTTTTGGAAATCTGTTGAGCGTAGCTGATCAGTGACAACGTACGAACCTTTCTTCTGGCTCCCTTGCCCTGTTGGTGTGGGTGGAGCTGGCTCGGTGCGGTGCCTGTGCCGTGGTCAGGGTTCGGCTCTTGGTGACCAGCTCTAGAAGCAGTTGCAAGCCGGTGCTCAGCTGTGGGTGGTGTGGGCAACAAAGCGTGCTCCCCAAAAAGGGCAGGGGAAGCAGCAAGGCACGGCAGATGGATCAGAGGAAGGGCTTGCCTCAAATGAGGACGCCTGTCCCTGCAAGGCAACTGCATTATTTTAGCTCCTGGTTGCTGTGGCACCCGAGTACCTGCTGGTATGTTTTGAGATATCGATATAAGCCTTATTGCTACGAGCCCTGTTAACAGGAAGAAGCTGAGGAATATTCAGCGTTGTCTCTGCCCTGATACTGTTGTTGTGTTGTGTTGAGTGCTTGTGGAGGCAGAATAACAAAGAAACCCACTTCTCTTCTGAAGAGCAGGAGACAGTCTCCTGTCTCCTGTTCCCTTGTTTTCCAGTCCTGTAATCACTGTGCTTAGTCTGTCCCCATGGGATCCCTGGTGACTCTTCAAGGGAGTATCTGCCGGTGCTGTCATGCTGCAGATGTTCCTCTGGCCTCTCCCACCATCCTCCTGTCCTTGTGTCCATGAGAAGGATGTGCGGAACTAGAGATGGACAGAGAAATGGGACAGAGTTTAGCTCACAAAAAAGGGATATTGTTTAACTAAAACACGCGTTGATTTTGGGCTAGGGTTGGCAAGCAGTTTTAGCTAATACACAAGTTGAGGAGAAAGAGTGAGAATTGCTTGTGTTTGATCCACCTGGTCCTGTTGAGAACTGTGGCACACCCACTGGGAGCCAGCAGAAAGGCTTCGGCTGGTTTGATGGGTCAGGTCTGTCTGCTTCCAGATCCAGAGCTCTGTTTGCACCAGAGACATTCCGAGGAGCTTGCTGTTAGTTCAGACGCGGTTTATCAGCTGTCACGAAGGTGACAGGCTCACAGGCTGTGTCAGGCTGGGACATCGTGTGTCTCGAAATTGCTGTCGGAGGCTGCTCGGTTGAGGTCCCGGTGCCACCCCTCGTTAGCTCCTCACCAGATTGACA
>NW_010134258.1:3021-7326 GCF_000699245.1 Pterocles gutturalis | reverse complement strand
CCTGCTGACGAGCTGTCATCGTGTTCCTCCCCTGGTGTCACCGCTTCCCACGTGCGTGGTTGCCGCTCCTGCCTCGGAAAGGCTGCAAATAAAATAACAGCCCTGCCTAAGTGTGCCATTAAAGTCATTATCAGTAATAGCAGGAAATCCATGATTGCTGCAGAAAGGAAACGATCCCAGTATATTCATTTAGACCGTCGGGCACAAAAGTGTTTCATTTACACAGCCAAAGAACTTTTTATGCAATTATTTCTTACATTTCCTCTTCTTATTTCAAAAGCAGCTTTCTCTTTTATCCGTATTTCTCCATTGAGTCACAGATTGTGATAATGTAGTTCCTAGCACCTGGCTATGAAGCAGGTAACTCTCCCACACTGCCTGCTTGTGCTTGTTCCCATGTCTTCAGAGCCCTTTTTGTGTTGCACCACAAACTGTAACCCGCCAAACCCAAACCACCTCATGTGAATTTCTGCTTTCTGATCTCTTTCCTGTTAAACGTTTTCTCCCCTGTGCTGTGCAGTGAGGTTACCGCACCCGCCGCGGGTTTCTCGGTGCACGACTCGGTGACCGAGCTCTGACGGCGCGTGGCGTGGCCTCGGGGCGGGAGGAGAAGAAAACGTGGTCCGTCGTTGCGCATTTTCCTCTTGCTGTGGAGAGGAGCCTCATGCTGCGGTGCTGGCGTTGGCAGCGAGTGCTCTCCTGGGCGATTCCTGGTCATCTCCAAAGCGCTGGATCCTCTGCGTTCACACCGAGCAGTGCCGTCCCTGTTCCTTGGACTCGTCCCAGCGTGTGGGCGTGCGGAAGCACAGCCTCAGCTTGTGGTTTTCAGCCAAAACAGCAGCAGCTGTCTCTGTGCTGAAGAGGAAACCATCTCTTCGCCCTCGTGCGTGCGAAGACGTATGCACGTGCTGGTCTGAGTTGTCCTGGGACATCGTGCCCGGAATGACGTCCAGGGAACATGCACAGTGCACGAGACCCTTGACTTTGCCTGTAGATGTGTTGCTGGTGTTGGAAGAGGAACTGTAGCAGAAGAGTCCTGGCCCTGAAGGTGTCCAGCCTTTCGGCAGGATGAGAGTCAGGGCTTCCAGTGTTGCTTGGTTTTCTCTGGGTTGTGTGTCATCGTCTTTTGGTGGATTGCCAGTGTTGTATAGATAAAACCGCACAGGAGACCACGGCAGTGGCAGGACTGCCTAGCAGATCCCAAAATCTAAATTAAATGTGGGTAAGCTGTGCTCATCCTTTCAGTGGACCCTTGGTGCTTGGGTGTGGAGGGTGATGGTGACTTCTCTGCAGGTCACGCAGGCTTCTCCTCTTTTGGCTGTTGTTGGAGATACGGTGCCAGGCTTGAACTCTTTCCTTTCTGAGCATCCTTCTGCTTTTTGCCTCTCTTAAGATGCAAGGAGTGGCTTCTTCGCAAGCCTGGGTTTTTCTTCAGTGGGGTGGGCTTGTGGATGGGAAATGTGAAGACGTAGAAACCAAAATTCCTCTGGAATTCCTCTGGAAAGGTGATGGAAGTAGCTGCTGGAGTGAGCAAGACTGCTCGTGCTCCACTGCTGCCAGGTTCAGGAAAGCCTTCTTCACAAACAGGTATAATATGCGATGTGAAGAGTGATTATTTTTTTTTCCCCCCTGTCTGTACCAAAATGCAAGTTAAAAGTCACTTTCGCTCAAGCAAAATAATTTTTTTCCTAGCAAAACAGAAAGTAAAATTTTGCTTCTGCCTAGCAAGTTGCGAAGCTGTGCTTTCACTTGTGGAAATGTTAGAAAAAGAAATTGCTGTAAGTTTTAGTAACAAAATCTCCTCGAGGAATATAGAAAGGACATTCTTCCCTCCTTCAGCCATAACAGTTTTGTGAATTTGGCAGAAATTTGCTCGAAATTCTGCTCCCACACTCTGCTTCCGTCTGTTGATTGCTATCTTCCAGCCTTCCCCCAAAAAAGAGATGACTTGACAAGTCAGGGGCGATTGCTCTTGGGTGAAGGCTGGGAGGGAAGAAGCAGCTTGAAGGTGCAAACCAGTGCAGGCAAAGCTCTGGTTTTTGACCGAACGTAATTTTTGCCTAGGTTGTGTGCCTCTCCAGCCTGTGTCTCTGGCTGAGGGGAAAACGTGAGGCAAGAATTGGGTCTGGAAGAGTTCTTCCTTGCTGAGTCTGCCTGCTTGGTTTGTAGAAATACTGCACATGATTTTCCTTTTCCCCTGCCTTTGCCGTGGTCTGCGCACAGATGCATTAAGTGCAGGCTGTTAGTGTTGACCTGAAAAGAGGTGCACCCAGCTCGCTCACCAGTAATTATCTTTTTTTTTTTTTTTTTTTTTTTTTTTTTTTTGTGGCAGCCTGAGTGTGTTTCTGGAGCCAAGTTCAGATTCAGGTGAAATTGGGTTGGCAGAGACACGTGCACGCCACGTCTCTGCTATTTGCCAGCCTCCCATCCTGTGTTCTGGGTAGGACGGTCCTTGCTGGACCCGGGGAGAGCACGGCTTGGTTTTGATCACAGATGTTCTTGGCAGCCTGTGTTGGAGAAGGTGACCTACGAAAGTTGCAAAAAGCTGCAAGATAAGTTGCAGGGGGTGGAAAGTATTCTGCTGCTTGGTTATTAATGCAGCTGTTTTTTGGAGGGTGTCTTCCAGTAGCATTCTTTTTGCTGAAATTTTGCCAATATTCCCATGTGATTATGGGTGCAACTCCAGGAGCTGAAGCTTCAGGGAGAAAAATAATACAAGCTCTGTGATGAAAGTCAAGAGGTGGCAGTGCTATTACCCAGTTTATCCTTCTTGTGTTCTCTTGCATTGATGAAACAAAAGAATTAGAGAGGGGAGCTGAGTGGCAAAACAACCAAGTAAAACCCAAATCCCAAAGCCAGCATCACCTCTACGGTTTGTAGGCAGAGGAAAGGTGGCGAACTCCTGTGAGCCCAGAGTGCCCTCAGCAGAGAGCTGCTGTTCATTTTTGCAGAATGCATCATTGCATGTGCATCAAGCAACTGTAATTAAACCACTACTTGTTCTAATAGAAAAGAATCTCATTAGACCCATTGGCCCTGGTTTGTGCGTACTCAGCCTCCAGCCTTCTGCACCGCAACACGGCTGAGGTGTGCACCGGCAGTCTGCAAAACCTCACCTACTGGGACTCATTTGCTTAATTGGTGATACTTGTGATGAGCATGTTCCTGTTGTAATTGTTGTTTCCGGTGGAAATTACGGTATTGTCATGTGCTGGCTGTGCAGTCGGGGCCTTGCGGAGTGTTTATGGAGGATTGGTGTGTCATGCTGGGTGTCGAGCGGGGAGTGCCAAAGGATAATTGACTGTTGCTACCCAAGAAGCATGTTAATAGTCTTGAGAAATGATGACAAGGGGGGAAGAAAAAGGAATAATCCTGTAGGGAACAAGGAGCAGATCTTAACCTGTACCCGTGCTGCTATCAGAGACGCAGGAGGACATCGCCCAGGAGCCAGCCAGAAGCACACCCCGGTTGGCGTGGCAGCGCTGCCTTGTCTCGCGTTCATCGAGGCAGTGTTTCGCTCCAGGCTGCCGGTGAGCTCTGCTGACAAAACCTGACACAGGGAACGCTGGACACGGGACTGCTGGCCGGGGGGATTCAGCAGTGAGCGTCAGGGGGCACGCCGATACCTGGGCTTGGTGCAGGTCCGTCCTTACTGCTTCAGCCCCTCTTGCCCTGTTCCTCCCCGTCCCTCCAGGTGTGCGGCAGCACCCATGGCCGGGTAGAGTTGCCAAATCCCGACCCTTAGCCTCGTGTGTTTCACAGCGTTTCACTAACAGCAGTTACTGAGCTTTGGAAGCACTGTGTGAGGGCTTACGGGAGAGAGAAGCTCAGCTCAGAACTAGGGACCGTGGGAGATGGGCATAGACAGGGCTACAGCTCCTGAGCTCTCTTCTCCTTCTGGTCTTCGTTTGGACTGTAACGAAATGCCCTGCCTGCAGCCCGCTAGTCACTGTTTAATTAAACCTGTTCTCTAGGGATTGCTAATCCGACAGCCTTTGGCTGGGGCTGAACACTGTCTGGATGGGAAATGCTGGCCCTGCTGCCACCGATCATGGTGAGAAAGCTTGGCCTCGTGCGTGCTTTTACTGAGCATCTCTCAGGCCCATGGTTCGGGCGTGGGGACACATCCCCTCAGGGAGGGGAGGGCTGGGCAGCCGTGGAGGGGGCTCCCCACGCACCCACGTCCCCGTCGCTGAACACGCATGGAGCAACGGCCGGAGGGCACCGTGCTGGCGTCTCCGCCGAAGGGACGCGGAACCGGGTGACCCGTGCCTGCAGGAGCAGCCTCTCCTCGCTGGCAGGGAC
>NW_010134258.1:0-2969 GCF_000699245.1 Pterocles gutturalis | reverse complement strand
CGGGGATGCTCTGCCGGTGGGTCCTGCTCGCGGTCTGCTCGGTGGTGTGCCCAGAGCTTGAGGCTTGTTTTGCTGTTTGTGTACACCTGCCAAACTAATAAGAGGTAGAGGAGTGCTTGTCTGATGTACAGCTGGTCTCTTCAGTCCCTGGCTTAAGTTCTTTCCTTTCTGAAGACAGTGATCAGTCTAGATAAAATGCAGCTTTCGAGCTGTGAGCTCGTGGGATCCCGCTCTTGTTTGGTGGAGCGGGCCGCAGTAAAAATAGATGAATTTATAAAAAGAAAGGAAATACGAGGTGGAGCACAGCTGTTTTGCAATGGAGCTCAAATATTCCTTGAGCAGTCTGACAGATTGTGTTTGCACACTTAACTTCATGGGGGACAAACACATTTTTTCAGTTACATCATCTCTAAAAGAGCTGCCTGCTTTACCTCTGAAAAAAAAATGCAGGTAGCAAATATCAGCATTTTTCAGCACAAAGAGGGGGAAAATATTTTCCTAAGTACACCACCAACCAGTTACTACAGTTACACAGCAAGAACCTGTGTTTAGAGTAACAGCACTGGAGAGGGGGAACCCTGTGTCCCTTTTTATGAGAATTTTCCCCCTCTGAAATGGCTTTAAAATGCCGAGAAATTTTCTCAGTTTTGTTTTTGGGCTTTTTTTGTTTGTTTGGGGTTTTTTGGGCTTTGTATCTAGGGGAATGAGACTTGTTTTCTTGAACTTTCAGCAACCTTGATTATTGTGTGTTTGGAAAAGGCAGCAGAGAGGTTTGAAATACCGAAGAGGGACCATTGCTTCCAAATCTTTGCATCTAAAAGGTGCTAAGAGGCAAAGCAGGAATTCGGACATCAATATGTATCATGTCGTACTGTTCTGAACTGGGTTTTACTCCTCCGACACCGGAGGATGCCAGGCTGCTGTAGTGCACTGTGATTGGAAAAGTCTTCTATGAAGCCTGAGACCTGAATTTCTAAGAAGAAGGTGAAAGAAACATTGTCAAGACAGACTTACTCGTCTCGCTTGGAAGAAAAAATGTACTTGGATTTTTATATGCTGAGCACAGAAAGCAGGACCTCTGCCCCGGCAGCAGGGTGGCATGGCTCGCACTGACTTGCAGCGTCGGGCACGGTGGGACTGGGCTGATGAAAGCACCCCGTGAGGAGTCACTGCCAATTCCAAATCTGTAAATTGCAAGCGCTTGTGTCAACGGTGCTTTTTGGACCATTTTTCCGATCAAATCGGAGACTGATGCTTCCTTAGCAGATGCACGCTGCTCAGTGCAGTGTGGCCTCAGGGCATTGACGAAGCATAAACAGGGCTCGCAGCTGCAACAAAAGTCAATGTGGACCAGATGTGGGTGTTCTAGATTGGCCAGATACCAGAGTACTTTATTTTTTTCACATACCTGAATTATTCTTCTGTCATGGTAAATGCAAATGGTCCACCTAAGAATTTAAAAATATATTGCTGCATTTTTGTAACATGTCATAATTCTCCCCAGCATCCCATTTCCACCAAGCTCCTATTTTGTGAGCATCCTTCCTGCAGCATTTTGTTGTGCTACTGGTTTCACCCAGAGCGAGTGGCATCTGGCTTTTTAAACCATTTAGCAGCTCAGAACAGATGCAAGTTCTCAGAGGGCTGCAGCAGTCTGCAAGCCCCGCCGTGCTGTAGCGCAAGCACAGACTCTGGGAGGAGGACTTCTGCATCATTTAATTTGTATTTCCAGTCTCTTGACAGTAGAGAGATTAAATCGTCCACCTGTGGGCAAACTCTGGGCAGGCCGTTCGGTGCTGTAGGTCCGACAGCTCTGCCGAGCCCTGCTGGCTTACATCAAGGGGTGGTTTAGCCCTTGGTGACGCAATGTTTTCAGTGTTCGTTTGTGCGGGTGGGATCTGTCTGGTGTGATTGGCCTTCTGATAATTAACTAATTTAACCTGGGCCCACGTTGGTACGGGCCATACTGGGGTTGCCTTAGTGAACCCAGTAACAGATTGCTGTGGGGTTTTTGTTTTTTTTAAAGAAAGGAAAACCTACACTACTGTAAATGTTTGGTTGTTAAAAAGTTTTGGACTTGTAATACCAAGGAATTTGGGAATGAATTCATTTGTCTTGGTGCCTGTTGACTCCAGGCTTTATAAAATCCGCTGTGCCTGGGACATCCTGTGTGTTTCCTCTTCTCGTTAAAAATACTATGCATGGTTATGTATCTTGAATGACAGTCTTCAAGTTTGGCTTTCTTTGCAGGCCATACTGGTGCATGAAAGGCTCAAACCCCTCTAATTCTGTCTCGGGCTGCACGGGGTTGGATATTCCAGCTCCAGCACGCCTGCAGGAGCGCCTGCTTTGGCATTCCTTGTTCCAGTGACGTGTTTTTGTTCAGAGCATGGAGTTTCTGATCAGACCATGTGGAGGACGGCATCTTTCCTAACCCAGGCGGTGGGCAGAGGTGTTTTGCTCAGACTCCAGAGGAGGAAGGGAGTGCAGAGGCAGTGGGGCGAAGCCGGGCTGTGGGAGCGCCAGCTCTGGGGAAGCGTTTGGTGGTTGTACGCCAGGGAAAAGGGGGGCCTGGGGTGGAGGTGGAGATGCAGGCCTGGCTGCGGCAGGTTCTCTAGCTCGGGTGGCTTTGTGTGAGCTTGTGCCATTTTAAAGGTCAATTTCAGCGGGCGCGTGCTGAGATATAAAACGTTGTAAAGGATGCTCAGGTTTTGTGGTGTTCTGCGTGGCTCGGAGAGCTCCTCCCTTGGCTTTGGGAAGGGTGCTGGGGTGGCAGGCGCTGCCTTGGATCTGTGCTCTACCGTCAGGAGTAGAAAACCTCGGTGGTCTGGTATTTAACCTCTAGAGAACGGCCGGGATGGAGAGAGGCGCGAGGCCCACGCACATGCCGGTGCCTCCGGTGCTGCCGCAGGGATGGAGCCTGGTCAGGGATGGGTGGTCGTGCGCTGGTCGGACAGAACCCCCCGGCT
>NW_010134257.1:0-13510 GCF_000699245.1 Pterocles gutturalis | reverse complement strand
CCCGCCCCCGGACCCGCAGCCGCCGCACCCCGGCTCCGCACCCCGGGGGAGCCCAGCTCCGTGCCCCTCTGTCTGCACCGAAATGTCCTCTTCAGCTTCGACCATCTGCCTGGTCTGCTACTACCAAACTTCTTCAGTTTGTGGATTTAAAGGTTTTTCAGTGCCGCTTGGTTCTCTGTAGGAATTTACTATGATTAAACTTGATTTTTCGGGTTGCATCATCACAGATTTTTTAGAAACAGACTTTTTTTCAGAAGTGACTTCAGGGAGACATGTTGCCATTCCGCTGTCACAACTAAAAAATATGACTGCAGAGTGCAAAACATTGCTGATGTCCTTGGAGTTGTGCATCCATCCAGGATGGGAAACTCCTCGCTTTTCAAGGACAGGGCACCTTGTGTTCATTTTTAAGAAGTTGTTTATAACTTTGACCTAGATTTAAAGTGGACGCAGTAATTTCTGAGGAGTCTCATACGCCTCTGCCTTGGCACAGCACATGCGGTGGAGCCCGACTCTGCGAGGTGTGGTTAGCAGCATCAGGCCTGGGTGAGAGTTTAACATTTTCACAGAATTTTTCACGTCTGTGCCGGAGCTCTTTGGCAGGGCAGGGTGACAACGGCTTGCAGTGTCACTGCTGGAATCTGACAAACTAGAAACCATGCCTCTGTTTTTTCAAGATTTTAAGCAAAAATGTTGTGGCAATATGTATTTATTATATTTAATATAGCATGTACTATAAATGGTGTAAAATCTATAAATGTAAGCCCTATGTACCTTTACATTACCAATATAAATAAATCTGTATAAACTCATCACGTCCCTGTTGTTAGTGCTTTGTATTATCACTGCTCTTAAGAATCTTACCTTAAATGAAAACTGTAATGAATAAACTATAAACAATTAATTTCAAATGCGCTCTGACTTATCTAGATAAGTTTTTGTTTGAGAGTAAGTGACTTTCACGCTGCTTTGGAATATTTAATTTCCAACCTGACATTCTACTACCACCTGCACTCAGCTCCATATATCCTTTATCCACAGCGATGGTTTAACAACTTCACATGTTTAACAGCAGGTTTGCGAACAAGGCTTTGTAACGCTTCTCCTTGGAGAGACGCATCCAGCCATGGAACTTATTCAGGGAAGGAAAATCACACTTTCCTTCCACATGTGATTTGACTGTGTCACTCTGAAGGATTTGGTAGCCTTAAACCTGAAGGCTTTAAAGAATTACTCTGCCAAAAATAAAATGATTTGTGATATACTTCATGTGCTATTCCTGCAGTGTCATAACAACACCCATTTTTTACTGGATCATTCTTTGGGTGGATGGGTTCTCCTGTCAGGTTCTTTGTGCAGCTTGCAAGAAGGCAGCAAGAGGAGATGGGAAGGGGCAGGACAAGGTGGCGAGGAATCCAGACTGACAAACGGATCTAAACATTGAATACCAAACCTCAGCCTTAAAGAGCGCTCCAGCTCCATCTTTGCTTGCACTCAGTGATAATGCTGCTTGAATCACCAGTAGTCTCCATCTCTTAAGCCACTTGTCCCTGCCCTTCTGCCACCTTCTCCATTGCACACGCACAGTTTATTTGTGTGGCTACAGGGTGAATTGAATCAGAAAACTGACTGTTTGGAAAAGAATGAGTCAAAAAAATATATTTTCCAGCTGGATCAGGACTAGTTTCCTGGTCTGATAAATGCTGTGGCATACCACATCCTCCTACCTGACCAGTGGAGGGGTTAATGCAGGGCAATAATAAGAAATCAGCAGTTGCTTAAATTGCCACTTCTGCCCAAAAACCGCCTGCTGAGTGGTAGCCATGGTGACAGGGAGGGGTCCATCCATTCTGTTCCCTGATAGATGAGCTGCTCCTCTGTCAGACCTCTCCTGTCCTCACTCCTGGAATGACTCAGTTGCTTGTGAAGCACCTGCCGAACTACTTGCACGTTTCAGATCAGCACATTCAGAATAAATAAAATCTGTGCCACTTTACTTATGGTGCCAGTAGCCTCAGGGGAAACCCAGGAAGCCAGAAATCATAATTAAGCAGAGCATGTGGGGGTTAACATGTTTGTTTGGAAAGCTGCCGTGCCTTCTTGGTATATGTGCTCCAAACACTAAAAGAGCAAATAAAGTTATTTTCTTACCCTAATGATTTTTGTTGTGTTGATAATGTCACTCACGTATGTGTTTGACAATAGGAAGATTAAAAGTGAGTAGGATCTAGCCCTCATGGAAGAAGTGGGGTTTCACTTTTGTCCTGCTCCATGCACAAATTTTTCACCACTTTCAAATTTTAAAATTCTTATAACCTTCATCATGATGGTGAATGACAGGATCTATGTTTTAAAAGTCTTACAATTGAAGATATATCTAGAGAGTGAGCTGAGGCTGGAAACAGGATGGAAAGAGAAGGGAAAGGAGCAAAGAAAAATTGATTTTGGCTGAACATTTCTGCGAAACCCTTGGGGTGTTCTATTTTACTTCCAGCTTTTGCATTTATCCATTAGCATTTAGTTTCGGACCTCAAGTATGTTTTGAATATATATACTGAAATCACTGGCAAAACCCAGTTTAAGAAGTTTAAAAATAAAAATTGTTTTCTTAAAATTATTGCAATACCAAAAGGTTTGAAAGTATAGAATTACATATGTTTGCTTAGGTTTATTTGTCTTGCTTTTTAAGCTTTTATTTGATACATATATTGCATAGTTACCTTGAAAGAGATCAGGTTTTGCTTGGTAACAGTAACATCAGCCAGTGCTGCCTGCCTCTCCAGATCTGCTGAAGGCAGAGCTACAGGAGTGTTCTCAAAAATGACTGACCACTGGAAAAAAACAAATCAAAATGACTTGCAGTTGGGATAAAATTACTTTTCCTTCTATGTGAGATCAGAGGCAGTCTCAGCAAATCTTCAAAGTCTGACAAAAGATACTTTTTTTCTTGATGTGACGCTTTCTAGAATAAAGTCATAAGCTGAGAAGCCTTCATGGATATGAACTGTAGACATGATTACAGAGAAAGTAAAAATAAATACAATTTAAAACATCAAATTGAAACACCAGAAAGTAAAATCATTCTGTATTCTACACAAATTGTACAGGTCACTCATTTTCTGATATGTCTCAAATGAAATTTCAAGAATCTGTCTTTATTTGGATCACGTCAGAGTGTTTGTTCTCACCAGACTAATCTCATATGTGCCACTAGCAAAGACCAGAGCAAGCATGATCAGTTTGACCCTGAATGTGTGTGCAATGCACAACAGCCTGATACCTAAGAGGAATTCTCTGCTTGTCATGAAAGTACTGGTCTACTCCTCTTTTCACAACTTAGGCTACTGACATTTCAGAGAAAAACAACACTTGACTACTAATAAAATAGAACGAATTGGTTAATTGCATTTGATGGGAAATTCCTTCATGGCCCTACAGGCAACTGATGTAAAGAAGCAAGCGTGCTATTAAAGCTTGCCCACTTTCATGTTGCAGAGCAACTGCTAGTGTTTTTATTAATATTGAGAGCAGTGAAAGTCCTTGCTCCCCTGTGGACAGAAGAATAATCAGGATTAAGAGGATGGGAAGAATCAGGAGGATTTATTTTGTTCAGAAATGTATAGGTTTGAAAGCAGGAAGAGGCACCAGAGTTATCTAGACTGACATTCCCACAAGGCTATATTTTTCCCAGAATCTAGCCCCACACTCAATTTGCAAAACCCTGGAGGGGTTGTGAAGGTTGAGGCGCATGCAAGAGACAGCCACAGCCCTGGGAGAACAGCCCTTTTCTCTCATTTAGTGACTGATCCCTGTTTACATATGGAGCTCGCACCACACTTACTCAGCAAAATGCTAACATGCCTCTGCAGCATTCCCACAGTAAGCAGAAAAGCCCAGCACCACCGAAAGACATGTCACAGTATATATGTTCCAGCTGTTCCTGACAGTTACCACTCTACTCCCCCCTGCAGACAAATATTTCACTCTCTTTCCATTCACAAGGACAAATTCAGCAAAGTCACAGGGGATAATTCAAGCCCTTCTCTTCCTTTCAGTAGCCTGTCCTCACCACACAGATCAGGTCTAATAGAGGAAAGCACACAGAGCAGCAGAGCAACATCATTTGTTGTTGTTTAAACAATTAACTACAAAAATGGGAGCCTGACCGCTGGTGTAGAAGGATGCTAACCCTGTCCGCACTACATTGCTTAACTGATGAATATATTCTGCCCGAACCGTGCTGCATACTCGGTCACCCACAAGGTCCCAGCGGCAGCGGGACCCAACGGTCAGATACCTGCTTTCGAAGCAGGAGCCATAGTGAAAATAAAAAAAGAAAACAGACAGTTGAACGTTGCTGTGGTTTTGCTCCAGGAAGTACATGAACTATGTAAGCTGCATGTGGGTATGGCCTTTATTGTTATGGACAGGGCAGAATCTAATTTTACCAAAAGCTCTCATGACACATAAGGAGAACTCTGTCAATCTGTTTCAGAAAGCAGACCAACGCCCTCTGGCACTAATCTCCTCTGGGAAACAGTAGCAGACATCCAGCATCCCATAGGAAAGTCTCCTGGTCAGGACAGTAACTGGTAGAAGAGCTGGTGTTCTGCTCAATAGTGTATTTATTTGCAGATGTACAACTGCCTTTTTCTAAAGCGGGAGTGGTAACAAACAGCCCCACTTTGCTACAAACCTCTGATCCGGCACTTTTCCCAGAAGATCGGTTTCTCTCTTCTCTGTTATCCAGGGAAGCGCACATTAAAAATTGCGCTTTTGCTACTTTTCAGCTTCTGTTTGCAAACTAGTAAAAAATCTTCTGATGTCTACACAGCCAGCCAAGCAAGTCATGGTTGTTACTCTCTACATATGCGTCGGAATCAACCCTTTTCTGAAGATTTCCCTGTGGGGAAATTTTATCAATGGCCCCTCAAGGTCAGCAAATAATCACTGCAGCTGAGGGAGGAGACACAGAAGTAGAGAAGATGGCTTTTTCAAAGAGCCAAAGTTTCTTTTCTAATTGTCTTAATTACTTTTAGAAGCTAAGAAAAATCTACTTCCTTTTTCATATAGAACAATGATGAATATACTCAGCCCACGTGTGAGAGGGTCTACTGATTAACTTTGTTGTTATGGCAATTTGGAGGAATTTGCTTGTGTACAGCTGATGGATTCAGGTGATATGACACTGTCAAATCTGTAACAGTCAGAAATCCAAAATAATCTATTTGACATCAAGATTATGACATGCCTCTTCCAGATTAGAAATAGTGAATTACTATTAAATTTTAATTTTAATCTCCTGAAGGTGAGGATATGCTGAAACCAGCTTATTTCAAACTATCTGGAGCAGCCTGAAGTTTGAATGTGAAGCTTAAAGAAAGGTCTCAGTAAGGCCAGCAGAATCAGATGGAAAAAAAGTCTGTAATTTTATATTTAAGTGAAAAAAATCTCCCTAGCTATTTTAAGACTCACAAATGTGGAAGGTTCGTCATGAAGTGCAGGATGGGTCTTGGCTTCCCTAAAAAAATCTTACTGAGACCAGAGAACACTCCAGAGTGATGAGAAAATGAACACAGGAAAATGTATGTGGGACACTGTCTGCCTCTGTTCTCTATGTGGCCCAAAAATGCGTTACTGGGAGTTATGGGAACCCTACCTCTTGCATTGTGATTTGTGAGAAATTTTCATGCTGATGGCAAAACAGTGGGTGAAGCAGATACCTTCCGCTTCTGGGTAACTGAAGGAAAAATGAAATATTACTTCATTTAATTTTTATTGAGTAGAGGGTATCACAGCAAACAGACCAGATTTCTGAACGACGTATGTAAAAGGTTGCCCTGGCAAATGCAGGAAAGGGAGAATTGTTTTGATGGCAGCTGTGCACTTGAGACTGTTACAAAAAAGGAAGAATCATTACAGGATGAGGAAGAAAGAAGGGCCAGGCAGTCAGGGAAGCAAAACAGCAAAAAAAATGGGGGGGTGAGGGGAAAGGCAGAAACAGATTCCATGTGGACTAGGATAAACTAAAACCAGCTACTGTAGTTTTAACAGATCCTTCAGCAGAAATGGATGGTAGTCTGGAAAATATAACAGGTTCAGTCTAGTTTTCCACAGTGAGTGGATGTTGGCAAGGAAAAATGGATAAAAAGGACAGGATTAGAAGTATTTTCACAGCAGGATAAAGTCTGTGGCAACTGAAGTGATGGCTTTTGGCTTATGCAATGCGTCTGCCATGTTTGCAAGGCTAATGGAGGCAGTGCTTCACAGCATCCTTCTGCGCATTTCCTGTGTTTAAAGCAAATCCTGGTGCATGCTAAAGCCTTTGAATAAGAACTGGTACATTTACAAATAGTCTGTGATCACCTTAGGGATAATTGGGAAATCAAACTCACAGAAACAGGCTTTTGCTTAAGAAAGAGATAATTTATTTTGGGCAGCAAATTCGTGAAGAAAGAATTTCAACCATCATTAAAGAGAGTTAAGGCTATACTGCACTGGCTTGCTGGCTGGATACTCACAAATATTCAAAATTTTCTAAGATTCTGTCTCTGTTGCAGGCAGGTTATATACAGGTTTCCAATATTGCAAAACCACTGCATAGGTTAGGGTTGCAGTGAGCAGCAAAGTATCCTTCAGATTTATTTCAGTTGGAAAAACCTCTTTTCGAACTTTTGCTTTGATCAAAAATCACTTTTAAAATGCCTTTCCCTTTCATCCAAACTAGTCTCTTCTGGTCAGGGGCTCTGTTGACACAACTCTCCACGTTTTGGCAAAGTCGTAGCCTATTACATCAGAAATTGCTGTATGACCTCCAAAGGAATCGCTGCTCATTGTCAAATTCTGCATGACCTCATTGTTTGTAGGTGGGCAAAATCTGGAGTTCTCGACAGAATACACAATTGCAATGTTGTTTAATAAAGTCTGGTTTATGATAGCTTAAACTGATACAAATTAGTGTGGCTGCGATCCCACCCTCCATCTTGCCATGTATGTGTTTTGCTGCTGTATTGGCACTGGCCCTCGTGTGTGTGGGCAGTTCGGTTGTTTTGCTGTGCTGATCTGAGAGAAAAATAGTAACTCTCCTTCTTGTGCTCAATTTTTGCTTTTTAGAACCTTGAACTAACCCACCTGAAGAAACACCAGTAACAGTGCGAGGTGTCAGGAATGCAGAAACACGGTGTGGGGGGAAGGAGCCACCATATAGGCAATTAAGGTATCTTTGCAGTAAGTCCCTGATGAGGCTCAGTAAATTAACGCATTTTAATGTGATCACATAAACCTGGCTCATCACATCCATGAAGAGATGACAGTTTTCTCACTTTCATAATTTACTAAACTGTGAGAGCTCCTGGCTTGTCTGCTGAGAAAATTAACATAAAGCCAAAAAACAAAGAGGATACCAAGTGGAAAAACATTTTGCAAAAAACCAGTGTGGTTGGGAAATACCACCATGTTAGAAGCCTTTGCAGTATCACAGTAAAATTTTGGTTGCTAAAACCAAATAAAATGCAATATTTCATACCAGATGGGAAAAAAATGAGTATTGGTACAGCTATCAGCTCTTTGAACCAGATACAAAGGATACATTAGCTATTTTGTTACAGTTTTCAATGCTGAATGAGGTCTTGTCTTTGGAAACCCTACTGGCAATGTCAGAGACTGTTTGGTAAATTGAAAACTTGATACAAAAAACCAATCCATGAATACAAAGTCTGCATCACAAAAAAAAAAAAAAAAATCCCCTTTCTATAAGAGTACTTAATGTCAAGCCTATTAGAGTACATTGCTGGATGTGCTTGTGCCTGTAGCGAGGCAGAATCAGGTCCTCACTTGTTTGTAGCCATGAACTATATCATGCAAGGGCTGCACTGCTCTTACCCGGTCAGCTGCCACAAAGCTCTGCAGCTTGGACATCCTTGAAAATGCCATCTCCAGCAAAACCTGAAAAAAGTGAGTGATGCATAAACCAAGAGCTCATTTTAGAAGCTGTTTCTCTACTGCAGATCTATAGAGGAGGAGGCATAGGTTTCTTTCTAGTCCTCTGAGGAAGGGAAAAATCTGGAACCCTAAAGTGGATAGACTTTGGAAAGGAACCTATGAAATAAGGATCCAAATGAAAGTGGGCTGCACAGGTAAGTGCGAGAACGCATAGAATTGTGCTGCTGGACATAACCAAAGTTACTTTTAAGGACACAACCAGTGATGTACGAATGGAGATGGCATTTCTGAATTCTCAGCAACAGAAGACATAATAACGGAAACTGGCAAGAGATGGTTTCTCTGCCAAACAAGCCACTTGAGCCAGGCAGCAGACTTCACAGAAACAACAGTAATTTCTTCACTGAAATAAGTCCCTCCTAGGAAATTTGGGAAACAGCTGTTCTGTACAGTGTTCTCCTTTAGCTTAGGCCAAATGAGGGAGCAGGTAAATGATTAAGACAACTTAAACAATAGGAGGCACATATTAAACCACAGGCTACAAGTGAAAAACTGCACAAGATATGTGTGGCGGAAAGTTTTGACTTTGTGAGTTGACTTGAGAACCAAGAGACAGAGACAGCGGTGGTCTATGGAGTTTGATTATGTGCCAGGGTGGGAACTTAGTCCACGTTTATTCACATCTCAAGAGCCAGCTCTTGCTGGGAGGGAGGCCTCACTCTCCTTCCTGCCCCTAGCTGTGAGCTCCTTCCACCACTTTCCTTGTATCAATTCTGGCATTTTTATGACCATATAGCAAGACTGCTCAGAGCATTAAACCAATAGTAAAATTATAAAAGACGGGAAATAGTTTTCTGCTGGGTTAGCCTGGCTGATGTTGCTCACCTTATGTTTAGATGAATGGGACTGCTTGCCCAGGACAGTGCAGAGGAAGACCCCAGCTGGAGAAGGGTACTGAGACCACCACTTTCAGACTGCTCTTGGATTGGCTGTGTTGTAAACTACATTTTGGAAGAGATGTAAGACGCAGAAACACCATGAAACAAGACAACAAAGACACAAGGAAACCCATGACAAGTTCATAAGAACGAGCGTGAACACCAGAAAAAGCCCAGGGAGAGCTGTTTGAGGGCAGTACTGTCTGGAAGATGCTTGAAATACAGATAAGGAAAATATCACCTATTTTCTGCTATGTTAAGAGACATATGATTTTGCTGGCAGCCTGAGTGCACTAATAGGCCTTAATAACCCTGAACAGCCTCACCTGGGACCTTCACTCACACTCCCTGCCCATAGGCCCAGGAACCCCATTTAGGCTCAGCCCTGGACCTTCAGTCCCTGCCTGAGTTGTGCCGTAGAAGTACTGGTATCCAGCTCAGGTTGATTCCTAGACTGTGTCTGATCCTGGGTGCCCTGACCAGATGCCTTGACCCATGGATTGGCCTGACCTTGGATCTGCTTTGTTACCACAAACTCACCTGATGATCTGGAGTGTTAGTGGAGCCTGGCTACCATTTCTAGACCTGCCCTCCTTGCTCAGGTGCTGTGGGGCTGCACACTAGCTGGGGAGGCCCCGGAGCTGTTGGGCATGGTACTGTGCTTGGCTGCCCATCCTTCAGGGAGCAGCTGACCCTTGCTGTGACCCAGGAGTTAGCTCGGACAGGCCCTGAGTTTAAAGGGGGCTTCTGGCCCCCATGGGCAGGAAGGGTGGTCTATTAGTGCCCCTGAGCCCTGAACACTTGGTTCCTCAGTCCTGTTACCAATGTCCTTTTAACCAAGGCAACTGTGAAATTCTGAACCAGTTAACAACTCAGATGAAAAGTGTTAAATATAAGCAATATTTAAACAGTAACACTTGATATAGGCATTTTAAGCAAGATTGTAACACTGCAGTCAGTGTAACGTGTGGTTAGTGCACTGTGGTTGCTCACACTTGGGCTAGGCTGATGTAGGTACAGAGATAAATGTGGCAATTATGCGAATCAACTTGCAAACACCTCAGAGATAGCACTTTTGTTACTCCCAGATCCTGTTTGTTTCCAACCTATAAAGCTGTTTATTGCTTACAGCTAACGTGTTTTACAGTTGTGGTTTAGGTTCATTGCTAGTACATTTAAGCTAGAAATTACTAGAGTAGTACATGTGGATTTTGGACTATGGCATTTAATTGAGAGCCTCCTGAATGTGCACAAGGGAGTGAACAGATCCCAAAGTCAGAGGATACTACCTACTCAAGGCCCTTCTTAACAGGACAGTTTTGCTGCTGTGGGCGAAGGTACTGAACGTACATGACATGGTTCTAGAAGTACACATTAAACAACAGCAGGTAAAAGATGGTTTACAAATCTATTTTTTTCCCATTCTTGATCAAATCAGTTTTAAGACTGAGCAGCATTCATATTACATAGTACATAGGCTGCCGGATCACCTTGAAGTCAGGACTTCCGCAGCCGGCCTCAGGCCAGTACAGGTCGGTGTTGCCACCTAGTGGCATGCGACAGCGGTACTGTCACTTGTAAACTATTTTCAAGTCAGGGAAGACACAAATCACAACCAATGTTTAAGACACCTTTTATTATTAAAGCTGTTCTTATCCACAGAATCAAGTTTTTACTGCTAACAGCAGATAACTATCCACACAGTGCATTTACATGGTTCAAGTACACACACACATTAAGTTACTTCGTTTGTGCAACAGTTGGGAGGCCAACCTCACCTGCTTACTATAGTGCTCAGAAAGTCTTTGAAGGGCTCCTCTTCTTCAGCAGGTGTATACATAATCTTGTCGGCTTCATGTGTATTTAGCAGCCATAGCCACCACTGTTTGGTTGTGGTCCAAGTCACATAACCTGCTGGTGCTTGTCCGTGCTGGATGGATTTGGATGGATTTGGCAGACTCCTGGTGTGCTGAGTTTATCAGTTCTTGTGAATCCAACTGGTCTACTGGTCTCTAACGCTTATCAGTTCTTGAGGGATTTTCACACACTCTCTCTCAGAATGTACTATTTCCTTCTTCAGCCTGCTTTTTGGTAACACTTCTCCATCCACACCCATAGGCAGGTACCTATACAACTCATCTACACAAACTCATATAACAACTTGGCCTATAAAGTAATTACACAGAATATTAAGATTTATTTTAAAAGTTACCCAAGCCTAATATGTCTGTGCTAGAGAAATTTAGACCACTACAATTAGTCCCCTATTTGGGAAAGGTCGAGTAGCCACAGTCCAAGATTTAAAAAATGTTATGGTCTTACCTGGATAGTAACAAAAATGCCCCTGAATCCGTATCTCATCAACTCTTTACATATTTCATCAGTGTCTGAAACACAAAAGTAGGTAACAGTGAGCCTAACTATATGCAATTCCTCTTCTTGTCTGACAAGAAAACATGATTCTCATCATACAGTATGTCAAATGCCATCTTTCTGATTTGGACAGAGGAGTGACCTTAGTGTGTAGGAGACAAGACAGACTGCCTTGTATCTGGCAGATTGTAAAATAAGGAGTAATAAACCTGGGAAAACAGAGACCTGATACCTAAATCTACATCTTTAACATGACGATCATCCCCCTGCCTCCCCACCACAAATTGGAGAAATTATGTGGAATTTTGCAAATGCATTAGAAAAGAGATGAGTAAAAAAATTATATATAAAGTAAGTACAAAAAAAGCACTTCAGTATTTTATTTTTATAATTAATTAGGTTATCACATGATAATACTGTTTCATGACTAAGTGATTTTTTCAGCCAATGGCCTGTAGATCATAGTCTAAGAGAAGCAGTTAAGAACATTCATGGAAAGTGTCAAATGCAAATGTCAAGCACACAAGCAACAAATATCCGGAGGGGATCTTCCAGAAAGCAGCAGCTTGATTGTTTTGTACAGGCAGTAATGTTCCTGTGAATTTCAAGTAAAAAGCAAGCTGTGACAAACACTTGAGAGTGTTTTGCATAAACAGAATCTACAAGCACTTGAAACTGGAGCAGGAAAGTCAAATGGTTAGTGAGCTACTCTCCATAAAGGCTAAGAACAAACAGGTCACAGACTGGAATTTTCCCCCCTTAGAGACTTTTTGCATAGCCAAGGGTAAGCTTCATTTTCTAGATAGCCCTGCTTGGAAAAGCTAATTGTACTCCTCTTTCAAAACTAGTCATTTCACTCTTCTCAATTGTGCTATGATACTTCCCAAAGCTTTTAAAAATAAATCACGGGGAAGGGCTACTGCAGAAGCTGTGGGCCTTGTGTTGTTGCAAACTCTGCAACAGATGCAGAAGGCAACGGAGTGCTAAATAATTTGGAACAGCGCTGTTGCTGTTTCACAGCTGTTTCACAACATGGAAAAGGGGATTTTAGAGCTTCAATCTTCTATGTTGAGACATAATTTAGATCCCGAATTTTAGAGTAATCAGGCAATCATGGAAACAGTTCAGACACACAGTTACTCTTCAAAAAATGGCACCTTATTGGAGTCAATGGATGGATGGAAAAGAGGTCTCAGAGGTCTTTCTAAATGCAGTGTAGGTAAGCTGCAGTAACCCATTTGCTCAGCTTAGTGAGTTATGCAAAAAGATCTTGACAACAGCTATCAAGCTTTTTACTGGAATTAAAAAGCTTTTATTGCTCATTCTGCCTACGAGGAGGCTAGGGTTTCGTCTGTTTCTCTGGACAAATTGCTCACAGTATTGCCTTTGTAAGTAATTACCAAGTAAAATGGCTGATCTGGAGCTCTCATTTTTTTAAATCTGACATCTCAAGGATTGCTTTCGAATCCTTTAGCAGTATGAGCGAAGTTACAGCTGAGCAGCTGAGAACCTAAATGTCTTGTATGGACAGTCAGAAACGTGTGCATTGACAGCAACTAAATTGAGAGGCTTCATTAGTGCAATTTTCAACATGAAACACACAAACTCTGCTGAATTTGAAGAAAAAAATAATTTTTTCCCATAAGCTTCCCTTGCTCTTGGAGCTCCACTGGTACCTCTTAGCCCTGCAGGTGTTAAGAGATGATGTTCTCTCAAGTACAGCCTGGAGCGTTTAGTAAAACACACTTGCTATTTGCAACAGAGTTTGGAACCAAGGAAAATAAACCACAAGCAGAAAGCTTTCTGCCCCATACCATTCTGTTTCTGCAGAAGCAGAACATTCTCCTGGAGCACCTTATCCTGGAGCCCATACATGCTTGTGCCAGGGCCCCAAGGAAGACCAGGGAAGGAGAGCACACCCCACCAAGCTGGCTGCTCTCTGGAGATTAGAGGCGGTAGGTGAGCCATGGGAAGGACCTCAGCCATGGCCACACCAGTTCGGGCCCCTCTAAGGCAGTGCTGTGCCCTGAGACAGTGCAGTACATCCTAACCCTGCCTTTGGGCCTGTGCAGAGCCATTGCTCATGTACGTGGCAGCACTGGCCACTTTATTTTCTGTGAGCGGCGGTGTCACTGGAAAAGATGGCAGGCAGCGGGGCCTCTGCGAGTCACGGGGGGCTCCTTCCACAGTACCCAGTGGGGAAAGGCCAAGAATTAATCCTGGGAGCCTCCCCAGAGGCCCCGCTGACCCCACAAGAG
>NW_010134256.1:0-1315 GCF_000699245.1 Pterocles gutturalis | reverse complement strand
GGGGTGTGTGTCCCCCCCCCCCTTCAGGGTCTGAGCTGCTGTGGGGTCTCATCCTGCAGGACCCCCAAATCCTGCTGCAGCAGGTCCAGGCGGCCGCCGAGAGCCTGCACCCCTCAAAGAGCCCTGAGGAGGTAAGAGAATTGGGCGGCCGTTCACTCTGGAGCCTACTGATGGCTCTGTTGGGTGTGTTCACTCTGGAACCTACTGATGGTTCAACTGGGAGGCCGTTAACTCTGAACACTACTGATGGCCGATCTGTTTGTTCACCCTGAAACTTACTGATGGGTCTGTTGGGTGTGTTCATTCTGGAACCTACTGATGGTTCTGTTGGGTGTGTTCACTCTGGAACCTACTGATGGTTCCATTGGGCAGCCGTTCACTCTGGAACCTACTGATGGTTCTACTGAGAGACCGTTAACTCTGAACCCTACTGATGGCCGCCCTGTTTGTTTACTCTGGAACCTACTGATGGTTCTGTTGTGTGTGTTCACTCTGGAACCTACTGATGGTTCTACTGAGAGGGTGTTAACTCTGAACCCTATTGGTGGCCGCCCTGTTTGTTCACCCTGAAACCTACTGATGGTTCTATTGGGTGTGTTCACTCTGGAACCTACTGATGGTTCTACTGAGAGGCTGTTAACTCTGAACCCTACTGATGGCTCTGTTGGGCAGCTGTTCACTCTGAACCCTACTGATGGTTCTGTTGGGCAGCCGTTCACTCTGGAGCCTACTGATGGTTCTACTGGGAGGCTGTTCACTCTGGAACCTACTGATGGTTCTATTGGGTGGCCGTTCACTCTGGAACCTACTGATGGTTCTACTGAGAGGGTGTTAACTCTGAACCCTAGTGGTGGCCGCTCTGTTTGTTCACCCTGAAACCTACTGATGGTTCTATTGGGTGTGTTCACTCTGGAACCTACTGATGGTTCTGTTGGGCAGCCGTTCACTCTGGAACCTACTGATGGGTCTGTTGGGTGGCCGTTCACTCTGGAACCTACTGATGGTTCTACTGAGAGACCGTTAACTCTGAACCCTAATGATGGCCGACCTGTTTGTTCACCCTGAAACCTACTGGTGGGTCTGTTGGGTGTGTTCACTCTGGAACCTACTGATGGTTCTATTGGGTGGCCGTTCACTCTGGAACCTACTGATGGTTCTACTGAGAGACCGTTAACTCCTGAACCCTACTTATGGCTCTTTTGGGCAGCTGTTCACTCTGAACCCTACTGATGGTTCTGTTGGGCAGCCGTTCACTCTGGAGCCTACTGATGGTTCTACTGGGAGGCTGTTCACTCTGGAACCTACTGATGGTTCT
>NW_010134255.1:0-7266 GCF_000699245.1 Pterocles gutturalis | reverse complement strand
CTCTAACATTCTGTGATTCTGTGATACACTGTGGAATTATTAAAGAAGGTGAAGTATTTAACAGCTATCCATAACAACATATTATGGCAGTCAGGCTGACTGCTGAAATATGCCTACTAAATAAGTCTCTTCTCTGTTCCTTTTATGGTCTATTTATTTTAGCTATACTTGCTCAAAGCAGACATTTGTAAAAAAACAAACAAAACCCAAACAAAAAAATCCAAAAACCCCCAAAAAACCCTAAACAAACAACACACAAAACAAAAAACAAAAACCCCCCCCCCCCCCCCAACAACTGAAACCAAAAACCAAAAAACCAACCAGCCGACATGACTTTACTGATCATGCTTTGTTTCTGTTCCAAGTCATAGCTCAATGCCTGGCCTGAGCAAATGATCAGGTTGTGGGCAAATGTGCCACGGCCTAAAGAGGAGGAATCATAGTCACAGTCATTTCCAACTTCATGCAGCAAGCCACATTTGCAGTGAACGCTGTCGGGTTTCTTTCCACTGGGTTCTTTTCAAATGGGTGAGAATTAGAACCTTGTTTTTCCTCTCACATAGTTTTCCTTGCTAGGAAGTGAGTTACGACCAAATATAGCTCATAGGGCTGCAGAGTCTTTCCAGCCTGGCTGTCTGGCAAAAAAAAAAAAAAAAAAGGTTCAGAAAATACAGGGCTCTCCTATTTACTAGTAACTTTCATGTGTATATGCACTATGGAGCACACAGGCAGTAAGCCTAATGTTTCCCCAAAAGACTGTGCTTACTGTGCTGCTGATATATTGTTAAAATTATAATTATAATTACTGTATTTCTGAAGAAATGTGCATGCTCATTGTAGTAAATCAAATACAGTTTGGAATGTACATGAATAACAAACATATGTGGAATTTTTGACATATGGTGACCTGTTTGGTGCTGCTGTGTGTACATAGCTGATGTGACCTAAATACAAAATAAGTAGGGTACGTATGTACATATGTATGAATAACAGAGTGAGGAATCCCAGAGGAACTGGGAAAACCTCAGTAATCAGAGACCTGCAGGGATATGCTACGTAAAGCCTCATGACTAAGAATCTGTACATTACAATTCTAAGGATCTGAGGAGAAAAAGATTAATGAAAGAACTGTACAGGAGTTATGTGGCTCTGCACCGATGTATTGTCTGTCCAGCATCATCTAATATCATTATTGGTATTCACAAATTATACCACCATCAACATTTTTTCTGTTATAATTTGCTGTGTTCACAGATGGGGCCTCTAAACAGACGTTTCCAAGTATAATTCCAGTCATAATTCAGTTTTCATTGTACTTTGCATAAATGTCTATTTTTGGTGATACACTAATTCGTTATAGCATTTTTGTCAGTTCTAAATTGGGCAAATTGCCAAGAAAAGCCAGTTGCTTTTCATATAGTATTACTGGTTTCCGAGAGATTTTTCAGAACCAAATTGCAGAGACATATGTTAGAGGGAAATACGATCCCGGGTATGATTTATGTACTTCATGGTGTTAGGCAAGGAAGGCTAAGTACAGAAAATAGTGCCTTATAGTTAACCTGTGAACTGATTCATTTGAAGCACTTTAATTTTAAGAAAAACAACTGGCTGCTTGGCTAATCTACATTAAGCATTGCAGTTATCCTTATAAAGAGTAAGCTCATTAATATTTAAACTACACATTAGCTGCATCTCCTACAAGGAGATAATACTCCCCTTAACTTCCATTAATTATAGCCAAGAATGAACTGAGAATAACTGATTGATAATAAATCTTTCATGGTTCAAGACAAATCTTAGTAAAAATTTTAATATAAGTAACAGTTATGATAGTTATTCCTTATTAACTGGACGTTAAGAAAGAGCACTCCACTCATGTTGCTCAGCTCAGCAAATTGTGGAATACATCGGAAATAAAAGTAAATTAGGACAGTGTCACCACCTGTGTAATACCCATCCATATGTGATTTCCTGTTCTTCAAATAATCCTGAAAAGAGCCAGTTTAGAGAATTAACAGAACTTTACTAGGAAAGACAACATCCTCATACTGTCAGAGAGCACAGATGACAGTAGATTTTGTTTTGGTGTTGTTTCACAGGATGTCTAGACCTTGTTTAGGCAAAACTTCAGTGTCTTAGGTAAGATTTGGTATTCAAGTGTCCTCTGTTAGAAAAGTTAAACATAAAAAGCTTTCTCAGCTTGGGTTTGTTCTGGCAAGTACTTAATGGATCAATCTGAAGTTGGAGATTCCACAGCTCTTCTGGACAACTTGTTCCAGTACTTGGTTGCCTTCTCAGTAAAAAAAAAAAAAAAAAAGTTCCTGTTCTACTGTTTTACCACCTCTGTGCTGAAAAAAAATGTATTTTGATCTGGCTGAACCTTTTCATGTACCAAGCTTGGTCTGTTGTTCCTTGTCCTCTAGCCTATCAGCCATTCCCCCTGATTTTGTGTTGTCCAAATTACATTCTGTCCTATTATCTAGATCACTAGTAAAGACTTGGAACCTGGGCAGAGAGTGTTGGCAGCAGGCTAAGGGAGGTGGTCCTTCCCCTCTGTTCAGCACTGATGAGGCCACACCTGGCTTACTGTGTCTGGTTCTGGGCTGCCCACTGCAAGAGAGAGATTAAGCTACCAGGGAGAGTCCAGCGTAAGGGACTGGAGCATCTCTCCTGTGAGGAAAGTCCGAGAGAGCTTGGGGCTCTTTAGCCTAGAAGAGAGAAGGCTCAGGGAGCACCTCATCGATGTGCATAGGTCTCTGAAAGGAGGGTGCAAAGAAGATGGATCCAGGCTCTGTTCATGGTGCCCAGTGACAGGACAAGAGGCAGTGGGTGCAAACTGAAACAGAGGAAGTTCTGTCTGAACATAAGGAAACACTTTTTTTACTGTGTGGGTGACTGAGCAGCTGAACAGGTTGACTAAATAACTCAAAATCTATCTGGACATGGTCTGCTCTAGGTGGGAGGGTTGGACAAGAGGAACTCCAGAGGTCCCTTCCAACCCCAGCCATCTTGTGATTTTGTGAAATAAATATCCAGAGGAACTAAAAGTGTGGTACGCTTCCCAATTGAGATGAAGTTCAAGTTTGATATAATATGTGAAATAAAACTGTCAGTGCTAGCCAGTATGTGTGTTTGTGGGTTAGGAAACATGGCATCCAAAACCACCAGTGATCCCTACCTGTCAGAATGTTCTGTGAGGCCGTTAAATGCTTATTTTAGAGTACATTGGTTTTAAAACCGATGCAACCTAATTTGGGGTAGGGATTGGATGACCCTGGAATTTGGATAGTAGTCATGTTATCCCATATTGCTTTACCTTATGATTTTGTTTTATGTTACTATCCACTGGTATATTCTACATGAGCCTAAATTGGAATGTACATGTAATAGCTGTGATTTCAGAGAACTGCAGTATTTACATTTACTTCATACATGTTGACCTGCGTATAATGTCAAGGTTAAAATATGCAGTTGCATAGAGACCTATGTTAATTGTAAACTTAGGATATCTAGCTGTACATTCTAGAGAAAGCTTGCATTATGGATAGGATGTCAACTAAACCTTTTCTCAATACAATCCAAATTTTATAAGCTGCCGTGTAGAAACCCATTTTTCTGCAATGACCTGACTAGACAGTCTGAAGAAGCACTCTCTGCTTTGCCTTATTTATTTGTTTTTAATATGGAAACTTAATTCCTGTAGGGAATTCTATTTCCGCCATAGAATAAAGGCCTGTGAACAGCTCTTCTTTCTGCCTGAATGTTCCCCTATGAATTGCTGATGGTTAGGAAAGCTAACAGTGACAGAACAGGAGACAGCAGCTTTGTGCTTAAATGACAGTAGTCTGTGTCTGTGCTAACTGCAGCTGGCACCATTAACTACCTATCCATAGACTGAAATAAAAACAATTATCGCTGCATGCATTAGAATGATGAAATCCACTCTGTTTCTATAGCAACATGAGTGACAATTTATGCTGTGACCTCAAGAAAGTAGAATGTGACCATGTCTTTTTTTTTTTTGCAGTTTTACAAAGAACAGCGATTCACAGAGAAAATAATGTTTAAGATGATGCACATAATTGACAAAAATAAAGGTAAGATGTGCTTTATCAGTAACAAAAAGATGTACAACATACATTCCAGTTGAAGTGTTGATTTTGACTTTTAAGTATTCTGTTACGTAGAGACATACCCCAATTTGGTGCTGTTCTGTTCATTCCAAATAATTTTTAAGTGGAAGCTTTACAAAAAAACAAGAGTAAGAGAAAATAAAGTGCAGGCTTTAACAAGTCAGAGTTTTTAAATTGTTTTGCCATCTGGCCTGACTTAAAGTATCATATGAAGAAACAGTTTTACGTTCTGAGCTTTTGTCTTCAGAAGCATGTTGAGGTGTCAAAACTCTGTCAGAGATTACTTTGTGGATATGTTTATTACATTGCATCATTTTTAGGCCTATCCGAGCTAGGATTAATCTAGTTTGTTTATTAGTAGCAGGAAAGCTGTGGCAAAATGTTAAATAATCCTAGCTAGGATTTGGAGGATGTATTTTTATTGATACTTAACAAAGTAGAATATTATAATACAGGCCTTTCAAGAGAATTCCTGAGGTTTTTTTGGCTGATTTCAGCATTCTGTTTGAATATTGCTTTTTTTCAAAATCACCTCCCTTTACAAAGAACATAGCATGTTTAACTGTGCAGCCATTTAGTAACAGACATAATTCTTGAGGCGTTTAATAATTTACAAGCCCTCTCCCTACCGACTTGTCTCGCCCAAAATCTCTTTCCTGGTTATGTACTAAATATATAGAGTACCTCTGTGAGCAACTCTGGAGCTAGGTTCATCTCTGCTATGAGTAAAGGGTTGTGGAATACCTCTCCAAGCTACCGAAGGCTTCAGGAGTGTGTCAGTAATCCACTGCCTGTTGGTCTTTTCTTGCTTGTAGCAGAGGTGGTCAGATAAAGAAAGAGGAACTTAAGTCTGACTCTGTGCTAAAATATCTTGTTCAGACACTTGGTATTCTTTCTTGAGGTGTAGTAATTAATAGTGATTTTGAATTTATAACATTTTTTAAATTATGGTTAATGATCATCGTTGATTGTAATTCTAGGGGTGTCTGTAACCATGCGTTGTAGGTAAGTTTTTAACCTCTAGCTAATTTTCAAAATTCATTTCACTGCAGTAGAGCGTAAAATATGACATCATACTGTATTTTAATATTCCTTTCTAAGCCCAGGCTTAGATTGCTGATTTAAATGCATTTTTAAAAAAAATTGAATATTGCTTTGTTTCAAAATCATTTACTCACTGATCCTTCAAAAACAAACACCAGTGAAAAAAATCAGCTACACTTGTCTTCATGAAAACACCTCAAGAGAGTCTTCTAGTTTTGGAAAACCATAGAGAAGATCAGGGAACAGGATCATTTTCAAACTAGATGTCTCTTTGGAAATTAAAATGAAAAAAATAGAAGTAAAGTGAATGAATCACAGCTCATTTTATTCTGCTGGATATGATCGTCTAGGGCTAACATACATATTTGCAGTTCATTCTTATTTGCCATCTTGTTTGCCTAAAGAATTCTGCTCAACATCATGAGTTTTAGCACATCCCTTGAATTCCTGTTAGTATCCCTGATTAACCTCTGCTGCTGCAAAGGTTCATAAATAGTTCTAGGTTTTGGCATAGAACTATGCAGAGAGAGAGTCTATAATGACAGCCTTCAGTGATGAGCAAGAACAGTGAAAGCTGAGTAAATAAAGTGCAAGATTGTGGTTCCTGTTTCCAAAAGTATAGGAGGGAAAGGCTATATCCAAGACAGCTGCACCAGCTTCTAAAAGGTACATAGAAGAGCAGAGATTTCCAGCCTCCTTTGGGTCCCAGTAGCCATAGGATAGCATGGCTTTCAATATAACTGGAAGTTTCCATTCTGTGGTTTTTAAACATCTGAATTTCAAATGAAGTCTAGGGTGGCTTTGATCTGTTAGGATTTTATTAAATTGAGTCTATTTCTAAATCTTCTTGATACCTTTGTTTATCCATAATCTTGCCTTCTGTTCTTTATAAGAACTATTCTTAAATTATACAGACCTACAAAAAAACCCCCAAAAAAACCAAAAAAATGTTTTTAAATTTAAATAACAAGAATGCTGAAGGCTAATCTAATTAATAATCTGATTTTTACCCTTGTTCCACCCCACCATGTCTTCAACATCCTTTAAAATATTAATTTGATATAAAAACAAAATGTCACACTACTTACTTATGCACATGAATGTAAGTCATGTCTTCATGGCATATGGTATTCAGTTAAGCCTGCTATAGATGGCATATGGTAAAGTAAAGTCTCTTTCTGGTATTAGATATTGAAATCTATTAATTTGCATTTTGCTGTGGTTAAGATGACACTGGGCATTTATGGCACTTATAGTGATGTTTTTCTTGTTTCAAGAGAGTTACTGGAAAATTTTTGCTATGCAGCATGAAAGTCCCAGATCTCTACTGTTGGTAATAAATTCAGTTTACAATAAACTGCAGCCCAATCTGACTTACTCTGGTGATTTTCACTGGGCTTTTAGTTTTGTAACGGTCCATAAATTTAAAACATCTCAAAGAATGGCAGGCTTTACAGTGTCTCCGTCTCCTGCTGTCATTGCATGCTGTTCTATACCAAGGGAGTTCACTGACATTTTTTTCAAAAAGATACTGGTAGTCTGCTCATTGTAGTCTTAGATGCTTTCCCTTTGATTCCTAGTTTGTTTCTAGGCCGTTATTCAGTGTGTGAACATCTGCAGTGTCCAGCAGAGTGCCTTGCATAGTTCTTTTAATCTCGCATTCTCGACTGTGATAAGCAACACTGGGTCCACTGAACTGCTAGCTTGTTATACTGCAAAAAGTCCAGATAACGAAGCTTTCCAAAAATTAGACTCACTTCTCTGACATTGCCATAGCACTATCATTCTGCAAATTCCTAAGTGAAAGTTTTAAACTTAATGTGAATAACTTAATTAGGGAAACAGCACTTAAAAGTTCTAGATCTGCATGTTCTACTTTCCTAGACATCCATAATAACAATGTACTTTAACGTGAATTTATTTTAGGAAGAGGAATGAGAACAAATAATTCTTTAGTGGGAGAGTATGATGTGTTTTAAATATGTAGTCTGCAATGAGCGCAAAAAAAATGGAGAACACTGTTTGTAAAGGTAAAATGAAACATACTAAAAGAAAGTACTGGCTGACACACCAGAAGGCTGTGCTG
>NW_010134254.1:2488-37406 GCF_000699245.1 Pterocles gutturalis | reverse complement strand
ACCGGGCAACGAGCTCTGCTGGCGAGACAACGCTACCTTCAGCCCCAGATCCAGCTCCTTGAGAGAGCGCTTGATTTCACTGGTGAGGATGTTCATGCGCTCACATTCCTGGAAGGCAACCACAGCGTACGGTGTCCTCTCCTCCACCTTTGCCATCAGCTCTGCGATGTTAAACTCATCCATCAATTTCTCTAACATCTCTTCCAGAAGAGCTTTCACCTGCATGCCGAAGGGAGAAGAGAGAGGGATGTCAGTGAGTGACCCACTGGGCTTCCTGGGCTGACAGCTGCCTGAGCGCAGGATGAAAATCCACCTGCCAGTTCGTGTCTCCAAAAACACTCCGTGTCAGCTGCGCTGGGCAGGGCACCTTTCAGAGAGCTTACCCCATCCTATTAGAATTCAAATGCTTACAAAAGTTAATGTCAGCTGAGAAGCTTTCCAAATGATGGTTTAAAAATGTCACCGTGACATGTAGCAGTCTCCTTTCTCCTTGGGTGTCAAGCCTGGATTCTCACTCCTCCTAAGGTCAGCTTCAATGCAAAAAGACGGATGGGGCTAGAGCCTCAGCTGAGCCTCAGGACAACTGAGCTCATGAGCTGTTTTTCTGTGGTATATTGACAGAGAGAGGTGATTATGTATCAACTGAATTGTAAGCTGAATTTGGCATGCTGAACTAATAGAGCTGGGGAAACAAAATTACTGGTCATCATCGCAGCTTCATTTGGAAACAGTGCTTTATGGCTCTAAATACTAAACGGGGAAAGCTTCAATGCAACAGGATGTTTCTAGCATCTAAAAAATAAATAAAGTAGTCAAAAACATTTCAGGTTGACAATGAGGCACGAAGCCCCTAATTTTCCTGGGATGAGCTGTATCTCGCAGGTTTATGTGGACTTATGGCAACTTGGTACGGAAATCTCTCACGCAATGCTTTTCTTTACCACTCTGCTGGAACCTGAGCAAGATGACTCCTTCTTGAGGATTTTTCAGGAACACATAATGCACAATTACAAATACATGATTCGATGTGCAAAACCTGGCACAAGTGACGGCTGCCAGCCAGCAGCAGAGGCAGCCCAGGGTCATTTTATTGCCATGCCCACTGATATTCACATTTTGGAGTCTGTGCTCCAATTTCCTCCCATTGCTGCTCTTCCAAACCTTCCACATTCACATTGGTACAAAGAGGTGACAATGTGCAGGCTGTTATTACAACCAGCGAGGTGGCTGAAGTTAAAGCGCGGCTGGAAAAGCTCTTCAGCTGCACCTCAGGTGCAGTATAGAAACATCCTGTAATTTCAAATTCTCCTGCAAATCCCTTTGACTCTGTTTTTTTCATAACAATTACAGCTCTTTTTTTTTTTTGCAATGTGGCCTCAAAAACCTGTGGAAGTAACCGGAATTGTCAGAGACTCAGCAAAAGGACAGGCTCCCAGTTTTCCTGCAAGCTCCCTAAATCCACCTCAGCCAAACCAGGGGCTGGAAATCCTCAAATGGAGGAGCCAAGAGACAGCTCTGAACTCGTGCACATTAGAGGATCAAGGGAAAGGGATACAGTCAGTGCCAGTTATCATAGTATCACAGAATGGTTTGGTTTGGGAGGGACCTTCAACATCACTGAGTCCCACCCCCTGCCCTGGCCAGGGACACCTCCCACTAGCCCAGGTTGCCCAAAGCCTCATCCAGCCTGGCCTTGAACCCCTCCAGGGATGGGGCATCCACAGCTTCTCTGGGCACCCTGGGCCATTGCCTCACCCCCTGCACAGGAAAACATTTCTTCCTCAGATCTCATCTCCATCTCCCCTCTTTCAGCTTCAAACCGTTCCCCCTCGTCCTGTCCCTGCACCCCCTGATCCAGAGCCCCCCCATCTCTCCTGGAGCCCCCTTTCAGCCCCCTTAAGTTACAGCTCAGATAACAAGAGAGATCATGTCCAGAAGAAAATGAGCCGCGGGAGCATCCCCCCAGGCACAATGCCATGCAGAGAGGCAACACTCAGGTTGCTTTCAGGCAGCTTTTTGTCTCAGAGAGATCCCAAAAGCCATGAGGACTGCTGTGATCAGTCTTCTTGGCTGTCACCAGGCGTTTGCAGGGTAGCCGTGCCCTGTGATACCACTGCTGGACCTCTCGCTGATCATTTTGCTTCTCTGTCCAAGGAATTTCATTGTATTTCACGAGCAAAAGGACTGGGAGGGGAGAAGATGTAGTCACACTTGGTATCTTGGAGCATCTCCTTTGGCTTTGCTACCTCTGGCTTATTCCCCTCACCTCAAATTCCAGCATGAATGGAAAATCGAACATTCCCAGTACTTCTCTGAGCCCCTCAGGCAAAGGCAGCAAGTTGCCTCGCTCCACAGCAAGGCAAAGGAAGCGTGTGTGAAACCCCAGGCTTCATACAAGCTTTCTGTTAGCCATTCAATTAATCTGCAAAGCCTGAAACGCAGAGCTGACACCTTAAGACTGCAGAAATTAAAAAGAACTGAGCAAGTGCTGGCTGGTTTCACATCCTGTTATGAATGCTTGGGACAGATTTTAACGAGCTGTGGGTCTGGAGAGGAAGAGCTGAGTTCAGCCCAGTCCACAGGCGTAGCGAAGGAGTTCAGCTGGAAATAAGGAATTACAAGGCCCCTGGGAGCCTGGGGGCTGGGTGGGACCCGGTGGCAGCAGTAAGAGGAGGGCTGAGCTCTGGTGGCACATTGTACCTGGCAGCCGGCGCGCTCAGCGAGCCCATCGGTATGCCAGGCACAGCACAGGGACCGGGACTGGTGGCTCAGAGACAGTGGATGCCACAGAAGGTTTATTTGCAATGTCTTCACAGGGAGATAATGAAGGCACTGCAGTTCAGGGGGTAATTAAAAGCCACTGTCCCATTACTGACAATACTCCAATTACATCCCACCATGGTGATGTTCTGCATATATGAGGCTGGTGGTTTGTTGTAGTTTTACACAACACCACTCACTCACCCTCCCTCCTTCTGGGGATGGGGGAGAGAATTAAAGGGGTGAAGGGAAAAGAGACTTGTGGGGTGAGATAAGAACATTTTAAGAACTAAACTACAATAATATTGGAAATAATAATAATGTTGATAATAAAATACACAAATATACAAATGAGCGACACACAGTGACACTGCTCACCACCTGATGACCAAGGCTCAGCCCATTCCCGGCTAACGATGCCAGAGCAGCGACAGTCCCAAAACCACAATCCTGGAATGGAGATAAGAGCCCGAGTGTCTGAGAGACCGAGACGACCCTGAGAGAGAGGTGACCCAGAGGGAGACAACCTGGAGTAAGAGAGGACTTCTGGACCAATCCTCACCTCTCCCCTGGCCATGCCGTGCATGGGATGGAACAGACCATTGGCCAGTTTGGTCTCAGTCCTAAACCCAAGATCAAATCCTGGGCTGGTCACTGGGGCTGTGCTCCCTCCCAGCTCCTCCTGCCCCTGCAGACACGGGCACAGCAGAGAAGCTGGAAAGTCCTGGACTGTCCTGGCAGCAGCTCTGCCCATCAGTGTGTGATCAGCTTCTCCCGAGCACAAACCCAAACACAGCCTCTCACCAGCTGCTGGGAAGAAAGTTCCCTCTGTCCCAGCCCAAACCAGGACATGGTTTTAGACACTCGGTTAGCATCCAGCAAAGGCAGACCATGCTATAATAAGCAGCTGGGAGACAAACCTGAGCTAGACAGGACTACTCATGAATGAGACAGGTAGCAAATTCAACAGCTCCTTCCTCTGCCACTCTCACCGTTTCTTCCCTGGTCACCACTCCTCCTTCGCCCAGGCTGCTGTCCCGGGGCTGCATCTCCAACACCGTGCGGAAGAGCTTCTCCGAGGCCTGGGTAAGGAAGCCAATCTCGGCGTTGGGATGGAGGCCATACAGATAAGGAGACTCGGGAGGCAAGGCATCGTCTATGTACTGCACAGAGAAATCCAGGTTCAGGTTAGATGCGGAGTCCAGGGCACCTTTCTCTGCAGAGTTCAGGGCTCTGGAATTATCACCCAGATGAGTAAGTAAACCCAGGCTGATATAATTCTGCTTGTGGCTGAAGCACCAGCAAACTGATGGGAGAAAGGAGCGTACAGTTGTTTACAGAACTGCTTCTGGTCCTGCTGTGAAAATTTAGTAATTGCTGAAGTTTGGCTTGGCTACAGATCTCAGGCCTGGACCTTCTCTAGCAATTATCTGCTGTGCATTTCAGCCTCAATATCCTGAAATCTCTTCTGGGAATTTAGCTTCCAGTAGTTAAGTTTTATGAACAAAAACAGCCTAATACACCTATCTGCTACCGCACTTGTGTACAAAGAACAGATGAGATCAGTAAGTACATCAACAAAACCCTTCGGTGTTTCTCATCAAAACTGATGATAAAAGGAGCTTGAAAGGGCCATTTGAGCAAACAGTATCTGGATGTAATTTTCCAGGAGCCCCGTTCAAGTCTCAAGAACCAATACAGTTGTTCTATTCATGCATGAACAGAATGAGCCCATGATGAAGTAGCAAATTACCGTTAGGCTTGGTTCATTCAAGGGAATGCTGAAGCGTCTGCAGAAACAAAACATAATGGGAAATAACGGGAGGTGCGGCGAAACACTACAGTCCTATTCACTGCCTCCTAAGACAGATTATAGGGCAGTTATGGAAGACATTACATTTATGTGTATAAATAATGCCAGAAAACAAAGAGCTTACCTGATGATAGCCATTATAGTCCATGTTCCCTGGGAGGGGGAATCCTGGAGCAAGAAGGAGTTCTCCCTCCAGCATTTCTGGCTTAATAAATTCTTCCAAATAGGTTTTGCAAAGCCGCCTGTCCCAGTCATCTGTAATGTGACCTCCGTACATAATCTCACCAAAGAGGTAGCGTAAATCATCATATGGGACCTGAGGAATGAACCAGGGGGGCATGAAGGAGCCCAGCCAGCCAGAGCTCCAGCAGCCACGTGGCTGAGCCGCAGGCTACAGCACTGAGCACTCATCTGCACAGCGAGTGCTCCCACTTCACTACTGCAGTTTTCTAAGTAAACAAACATTAGGTAGCACTTAAATCCTGCCCAAGGAAAACTGGATCACGGCATAGATTTCGTGCAATTTCCCACTGAAATGCAAATTTCTTCTGAGCTCTGTTAAACCGAAGACCACTATGTATTTTCAATGAACAAACACCATGGGCACTATTAGCTGTGATTTGTAAGCTGCTACAGATGTGAGTGGTGCTGAAACTTCACATCTCCCCACAAAGGTATACCAAGCTGAGAAGTTATAAAACCAAAGATATCAAGGAAATGGCATTTAAGGAGGCTTCCTGGGAATTTCAGCACAAGCCATTCCATTGCTGGTGGTTAAAAGCCACCAAACAGCCCACCTGTGATCCACGCACCTTTGCGCTGGCCTCCAGGTAATTATACAGCACGTTCACAGAGATCGTGAGGTCTCCAGTGTTGAAGGGGTAGGAACAGTTCCAGCCTTGGGGGCCAAACTTGCGCCTTTCTGCCACCACGGCATGGAAATAGCAGAGGGCAAAGAGGATGCTCTTGAACTCATTCTCGCGGGTGCACATCTCCAGGGTATCCTGCAAGACAGGCAGAGAGGCAGGGCTGTGTCAGTCCACACTGCTCTCGGTCTCAGCAACATTCAGGGCCTCCCAAATCCACCAGACTTTGGACAGGAGTGAATTATTTGACCAATCAGTTCATTTGTGTGTGATATACATAGTCAATAATTCTCTAAGTTAGTGGTTTTGTACTGTAAATTTATCAGCAAATTCTGATGCAGATTTTCCAAATTATGATTTTCTTTTCCAACTCAAAGTGAGTCTGCACAGGAACACATGCCAACAAGCCCAGGAGGGTCGGAAACATGCACCCACCCAACACTCCATCACCTGCCCGTGCCCTGCATCCCACAGCAGCGAGATGGAGAGAGGCATCACACGGGGCAAGCGCCTGGGACTGCGGTCCTGGCAAGGGTCCCGCTGAGGAGGACTGTATTGAAAGAGCTAAAGTTCATCCTGCCCCTTGGGGACAAAAAGTTTCCTTGGGGCAGCATTCCTCTGAGCTGCAGGGCTGCAGCAGCAGGGGTTTGACCTGGAAAGGCTGCGCTCCCCCGCTGCCGTGCCCCTCTCTGCACAAAGCCAGCCTGGCTGCGTGCCACAGCAGCGTGTTTGCTGGCAGCACGACCTTGCACCGCACACCAGAGCAGAGATGGGAGAAGCTGCTAAAAATCCAAGCAGGGGAGATCAAACCCCCCCCAAAAAAAAAAAAAAAAAATCTAATGCAGCCCTCTAAAGCCAGAATGGCAATGGGTGCTTCCTTTCCCAACTTCCAAGAGATGTTTAAAGTTTGAATATCTACAAGCAGAATCGTGATGTTGGAGGTGGAGGGGCAGGAGCCTGAGTCATTTAATCAATAAAAATGAACAAAGGGAACTGGTCTCCAAAGAGCCCTGAAGGTGCTGGGAGTGATGGCTCACAGGCAGGCGCCAAGGGGCAGCCTGGGCAGTGGTGCCCGTTCCCAGCAGAGAGAACACCGGTGGCACAGCGGAGCAGGGCAGCAGGAGGGATGAAGGGTTGGAGCCGTGTGCATGGCCTGAGGCTGAAGCTCAGCTCTTAGTGGGGAAGCTGAACCCCCTTTCTGTGGCTGAAGCCAGGCAGAGGCTTGGAAAGCTCTGGCCATCGCTGTGTGTTGGCAGGAGCGGTGCGACTGAGCAGCGGATCCCCTGCCCCATGGCAGGGACCCGATGGGATGCCTCACGGCCAGCAGTACAGATCTCCCCAGGCCTGGGAGATGAACATGGTGGGCAGGGCTTGCCTGCACTTCCACCCACATCTGTTCAAACCCACCCCTGGAGCAGCACATCCGTACGGGGGCTCTGATCTGCACAGCGGAGCAAGCAGCCGATCCAGGAGGGAGCAGCTGTACCAGCCCCTCCATCCTCCCTTCCCAGGGACAGCCCCTCTCAGTCCACTCTGCTGTGTGACAAGGACTACAAAGGGTGACTGTGTGCCTTCCCTTCATTGTCTTGATCTTAAAAAAATATAATGTTAGACCTTTAATCAGCTGGGGAGCAGAACAGAGCTCAGAGTCTGGGCTAAAAAGGGGGAATCCAGTGGACTAACTGCATAAGATGATCAAGAAGATCCCAAACCCCTTGATAAGACAGCACTCTCAGCTCTCTTCATTATCAGCAACCTGGTGAAGAACTGGTTCAAACATGTCCTGAGCACCTTTCTCATTTCAGAAAATGCCCCTGGACTTCAAGGGGAGCTTGCCAGCTCGGTCTCATTCGCCCTCTCTATTTAGTTGTGCATTTTTTTTCAGCTACAAAGCAGAACAATATCCCCCACACAGAATAATGGGCCTTTTTTGTGGCTTTCAGCTGAAAGCTAAATTTGAACATCCATTCTGTACAAAGCAGGGAAATGAGGTGTAAAAGGGGCCCCACCCACTTGCTCCAGGATTTCTGATAAGAGACATTTTATAATACTCCAGCAACTTAGAAAATGCTAATTACAATCTGATTGAAATGAACAGAGGCAGGATGGAAATGTTGCTTGGGGTGAAGGTTTTCCCCTCGCTTGCTCTCCAGGATGTTTTGTGGAGTTGGAGATGATGAATGACAGTAGATAAAAATGGAATAATCTTCCCTGACTACTCGCATTAATCCTTGCGTGGTGCCTCCCTGCCCCACCTGCTCAGCAACGCTCACTCCTGCACTCGAGATTCCCTCCATACCAGCACCTAAATGCAAAAACAGTTGTGAGCTGCTCCCATTTCCCTTCCCCATGGACCAGTGCCTGGGGTCCACAATGGGCTGGGGTTGCCCCTGCCTGCTCCCAAATGACAAGATACTGTTTGAAAGAGCAATCCTGCAAGATTTGCCTGGCGTGTCACTGGCAGAACGGAGAGGCCATACTAGCTTCAGCGATACAAAAAGGCAGTCTGAGAAATGAAAGCACCTTCAGGCCCCTCTGGCTGCTCTGGGTTTGACAGTCAGGGTCTTGCTGCGAGAGCTCAGCATGCCCAGGTGCTGATGATGTGCAGGGGCTGGGTGTGCAGGGCAGCAGAACGCACTGGTCTGTGTCTCTAGGAAAGAGATCATCATCAACGCGAGCGGTTAGCCCTTAGCCTTTTGTGTCATGTGGAAAATGGGGTCAGCAGAAGCCTGGCCGCCTCCAGCAGCGAGACAGACGAGGCTGCAGCATGCCTGGACGCACAGGCTGGTCCCTGGGGAGCCCTGGTCCCCAGCCCTGCCCTGCTGCTCCCGGCAGTGCCCAGCGCCGCCCAGCAAGGCCACAGAGCCAGCTCACCCCAGCACTGCGCTACAACGCCACTAACATCGGTCCCTGCTCTCTGCAGCACCAAGGACATAAAACCTCCCATTATTTCCACACTCTTTGCTTTCGTGTCCCCTGCACAGGAGACTCAGAGGCAGTTCCAGCAGCAAAGGGACGGTGGCTGCTGCAGCAGGAGCGCGTGTGTGGTCACCACTCAATAACAGCAACGAGCAACCTGTCATCGGCTGTTCTTCTCATGGGCCAGCACTTCTCAAGACAGCCTACTTTACCCTTGTCTGGCAAGGCGAGTGCTCCCTGCAGGGAGATTTCAGCTCTAATTTACACCACTTCTGATCTCAGCCAGGTTCTGAGCTGAGGGGCCTTTGGGCACACAACGCCAAGTTCCCCTACGCTGCTCTGGAGTGATGTGGGATGGACTGTATCCACGGCTCTGACCCTCTAACTCGGGTTAAACAGAAGGGCAAAAAGGCAAGGGAAGGTTTAACCTGCCCGCCTCTCCGTGTCTTCGGGTGCTAGATGGAGTGTGTCACTTGTCAGCCCAAAAAGGAGTGACACGGACACAGAAATCAAGTCGAAACATGACAAGAAGTTGGATTCTGTAACAAAACAGCCTTTCTGAGGATCATATGTTGTCGAGACTATGATTAAACTGGGCAGAAGTCTGGTATCCTGGGACCTCTTGCAAGACAGGGGCCATTCAGGATTACCCGGGTCCTCTCTTGGGAAAACCATTGCTTGGAAAGGGACCTGTGCCCAGCTCCTGGAGGGGGTTGTTGGATCAAGAGACTACATGATGCAAAGGGACTTGCACGTCTGCTGCCCTGGGGGTTGCAGTGCTCACACCCATCATGCTCTGCACGGGCTCCCAGCAGCTCCCAGTCCACCCATCGGCCAGTCGCCAGCGTAAGTCCCGCCACGCTCCTACCTGGTTGAAGTTGTCAAGGGCTTTGTGCAGGTTTGCGTGCATCCCGGTCGGGGCCTCGTTGGTGATTTTGATGGAGTTCTCCAGGATGCCCTGGGGAATGATGTGGCTGTCAGGGGAAGGTGCCGGCTCTGCGCTAATGAAGACACGGAAATCCTGGTGGCTGCCCTCACTGTGCTGCTCCAGCTTCTTCTCCAGAGATCTCAGCCACTTGGCCACCAGGTGGATGTTCTGGCGGGGACAAAGGGGACAAGGCTTCGTCAGTGTCCCCTCCATTTACACCCACGATGAGCAGCCACCAAATCCATCACACCAATGAACAGCACCTGCCAAGGCTACGCTCTAGAATTTGGTCCTTGTCCAAGCAGTGCCTGTGTGCCATTCCCAGCCCCAAATATCCAGTTACATCAAGTACACTGTTAAATTCAAAATATTCCATATAAATCATCAGCAATGAAGCAAGCCGCTATTGGGTTGTTTGTGTTCTTGGTGACGATGCTCTCCTTCTTGCTACAGTGACGTAGGGTTGCCAAAATGGAGTTATTTCCCTAGATCTACCAAGCTCAAATGAAAAGGTTTGTTCATTTTTAACAGAATAGCAGTGAGGACACTCAATACCCTACTACCGGGAAAAAACATCCAACAGGTGGTTTTACAAAGACCTTTAACATAAAATATTTATTTATTCATGCAACTAATTTGACGTATCTGTCGGAAAATTAAGCAGTATTACGCAGAGATTCCGGAATAGATGAAGACAAGCCTCAGTTTTTCAGCTGGAGTCTTATTCATTGTACTTTCCAGGTGAGAAAACAGCTTTTTTATATTAGGAATGCAGCAGGTCACATATTCCAGGGATTCATGGGCTAAAACTACCCTCATTTTAAAGTCAGGTACGTAACCCGAGCTGACTGTGGTAACAGGCACTCTGGAAGATGATTTATCCCATCCAAAGACAGGACAAGGAACTTGCTAAACTTAAATTAAAAGCAGCCGCCAAGAAGACAAACTACCTGCAGGTGGCAAGGTAATTACATAAAGGAACCATATTAGAGGCTTAGAATAAATATATATCACCCATAAAAAGGACCAGAAAGGAGCTCTTTTGGTTAAATAGTAGAGTAATGGAAACTATTAGGAGTAAAATTACATTCTTCAGAAAGTGGAAATTGTGTCCAAGTGAGAAAAACAGCAAACAGCACAAAATCCAGTCATGGTAAGGCCAAAAAGGGTTTTAAGAAGCAATATTCTGAAAACCATAAAAAATAATAACAAAGCCTTTTCCAGAAGCCAGAAACCTACCAGAAAGCCTATAAAATTCAAAGATGACCAGGGTGTACAGACAGTGCCCAAGAAAGGGAAGGCCACCACTAAATGGCTCATATTTGCAGGAATATTCACTGCAGACCTTAGGGAGGGTCTCACCGTTACAGCCTGTGTTACATGGTGGTATCACTCAAACGCTGAGGCTGGAGACACCTCTGGAGATCATCCATCCAACCCTCCTGCTTGCAGCAGGGTCAGCTTGAGCAGCTTGCTAACTGTATCCAGTTGGGGTTTTGGGGTATCATCTAGGCTGGAGCCTCCACAACCTGTCTGGGCAACTTGTGCCAGTGTTCAACCACCCTCACAGTAAAAAATAAAATAAGTTTAAGGGAAACCTGTATTTCCATTTGTGCCCATTACCTCTTGCTCTTTCACTGGGCACCGCTATGAAGAGTTTGGCTCCATCTTCTGAACTCCCCCTGCCACAAGGTATTTAAATACATGGATAAACCCCTCTGGGCTATTGCTTTTTGATTTTAAATAAAGCCAGCTGTCTCAGCCTCTCCATATGACAGATGTTCCAATCCCTCAATCATTGGAAAGACTCTTAAACTGAAGCAGTAGATTAAGAGTTTTTCAGAAAAAATTGATAAACCAGTAATAGCAATTTCCTGGGACCAGATGGTATCCACCCTAAAGAAACACGGGTATGGAAGCACTGCATTACTCCTCCGTGTGCACTAGGGAAACTGGCAGGGGCTCTAATAAACCATAAATTAATACACAAACAGTATGAGCTAGAGAAAAACAGGAATTTAAAATTTCCAACCCGTTCCAGACAGCTAAAAGGAGGATTCCCCAATCTGAGCTTGTCACCATAAACTCCCTCAGTGGTTGCCAGAAAGGTGAGCTCCAGCCGGCAGCTCAACCACACCGGCTTCAGGCATCGCCCTGGATGCTGCAGTTGCCTCCACGGGGCCAGTGTATCTCCATGCTTGGAGTTAATCAGTATTTATCTCTCAGTTAGCAGCGTTATTACAGATGAGAGGGAAGGTCTTGCAGGCTACCAAGTGGTTAAGACACAGGAACCAGAGGGTGGGAAGCTACGGAATGCTGTGACAGTGGTGGAGTCACCATCCCTGGAGGGGTTCAAGAAACGTGTAGATGTGGTGCTTGGGGACATGGTTTAGGGGGTTAGGTGGTGTTGGTTTGACAGTTGGACTTGATGATCCTTGAGGTCTCTTCCAACCTTTATGATTCTATGACGGAGTTGGAGCTGCTCACCATGTTTAAAAACCACCTCAAGGAGCAAATGATTAGTGAGCTGACAAAATTAGTCATAAGACAAAGTAATTTCAAGGACTGAAAATAAAGCCTACTGATAAAGAACTGCAAAGAATACCATAATTCTACGTGACTGGCAGCAATACGGCAGAAGAAACTCAGTGTTGATAGATGCAAAGCAATGCACACAGAAAAACAACCCTACTATGGATATAAACAATGACGGGTTCTGAATTAGCTGCTACCAGTCAGGGAAGGGATCTCAGAGTCCTTATGGTTATTTCCTGCGAATAACAGTTCAATGCTTAACAACGCGAACACAATCAAATGTCAGCAGAGGAACAGAGAAGAAACCTGCAAACACTACTGTGCTGCTCCACAAATCCATGGTGCCTTCATCTTGAAAACAACACCCGGTTCTCACTTCTCTGGCTCCAAAAGGATGTAGCTTCCACGCAAGGAGACACTACATTGATGTGGACTTGCCCATTCAGAGAGAGGAGATGGAGGTGGAGGGGGTGAGCCAAGAAGAAGAATGGAGGGATGAACAGGGCAGACTGCAAGTTCCAAAAGAATAAGCAGAAGTACATTTTTATACAACACAGAACTAAACTGAATTAATGTTCTTAGGGCTTTGTGGAAGTTGAGAGAATCACAGAATGAAGCTGTCCTTGAATCCACAGAGAGAAACATACACTTGCAGTGTCTAAGCCCCTTTCCCTCAGATTCTGGAGGTGTCTCCTCCCAGGCAGGGACCTGCATCTTGGGCTGCCCCCGTACAGGGCTGTGACAGACCCATGCCACACAGGAACATCATGAGAGCTCCTCATGAGAACACAGAAACCCTCTTCTGGCTTTTCTGTTGGAGATTTCAGGTGCTACTTGTGGAGAGATCCCAGCCAGGACTGGGAAGAGGATGAACAGCTGTGGAAAAGGCCAAGCTCAGGCCCTTCAGGCATGGATGGGGACAGGGTGGTGGCTGCTGTAGGAGGCTATCAGCAGCACTCGCAAATGCTGGAGGGATGGGTCAGCACACAAAGATGGACCAAGAGGCAGGGAGGACCAGCCGGTGATCCATCTGTCCAGAGGAGCTGGGGTGGCTCGAGAGAGAAGAGACTGAAGACTCAGTCACATCCAGAAACAGCCCCCTTGGCACATCCCTGACTGTCCTTGCACGCTGCCATGGCCTTGCCAGGTCCTGGCTGCAGAAATCAGTGTCGCCCCTCACCTCTGTAGAGGGATCCTGCCAAGAATCGGTGTGTTTACATTTGGTATCTCAACTATACCTTTCTTTTCCCTATTTCTATATGCAGTTCTCACAGTGAAGGCTGACTTCTAAATTCCTCATAGTGACAGCGACGTATGTAGATTCGAGTCTTGGCTCTGCAAACACCACCCAGCCTCTGGACTGGGCACAGACCTCCTTCAGAGAGTAACTCCCCTCTCAAGTGTCGCAAAGCAAGAGGGCTAGGCTGTTGGTTGCACAAGCATGACTCCAGTACAAGTTGCCTTCACAATGGTTTTATGCTTCTGGATCCATACCAGTTCTCAAGGGTACTGGATAAGGGATGTCTGAGCACAGATCTCTGTGGCTGAACCAGTCATCCCACTGGAGCATCATGGAGAAGATAGGTCATCTTAGCCTAAACCAGATGCGTGCAGTACATCCGATGGATTGCACTGGTGGAAGCACCCAGATCTCCTCTGGCCTGGAAAAGGAGCTGCGGTGGCTGGGGCAGAGGGAGTCAGAGGGGAGGAGCGGTGCTTTCAGAAGCCTTCCAGCAATACGGGAGATACACAACCCTCACTGGTTTCAGGAGTGTGAGAAAGTAACACAGCAATTGTAGAACTGTGTTTTCAAGACTGTAACATCTTCCAAAAATGGCACTTAACCTATTTCCATTTTCTTCCCCTCTATGGAGCTGGGTACCAATTGTACCGAGAACTCAGGAGAAGCTCCTGTGTTTCTGTCTCCTTGCCCAAGACCTCTGCATTTGAGATGTAAATACCACTCTCTCTGCTGCTTGGTAACTCCAATATTGCCCTCTTCTGCACGAGATTTTATGGAGCTGTCTTGATGCCCTGAGTCAACTGAACTAGACATCTCCTGTCCGAGGCCAAGGGTCCGTCTCTGAGATGGCAGTGCCTTCAGAAACATGAGTCAAGAGAATTACCATCTGGGGAAGCCATGGACACCTTGCACCCTCCAGTCCTGTTGCTCCAGATCTGATGCACATGGCTGAGAACATTTCTTATTTAGAATTGCATCAATTCAGTCTCCTTCCCCAAAAGGATTTAGTTGTGCTCACATTACATGGATGAAATGGAGTTTGGGGTGTGGGGGGAGACAAGGAGGAGAGACCTGAGCAAAGGAATCGTGTTCTGGGGAAGCGTTACTTTGGCGTAAATTATGATTGTGAGAAAAGCAGTAGACAAAATGCAATTTGAGTGCTGGTGCACCAGCGCTTGCCTGATGCATTTAGGATTTCAAGAGATGATCTAGTCGCCAGGGTCCAGGCAACCAACTCACTCTAAAAGCACAAGTCCAATAATAAAGTAGGAGTGACCAAAACCTGTAACCAAAGTGTTTCAAACAGCCACGGAGATTTAGTAAAATAGGGCCAGAGCTCAACAAAATTAGCAAAAGAAAAATTGTGTGCTAAGTATTGGTTTAATCATAGACTACATACCTGACCTTAAGTATTCTCATCTTTAATTGGTAGTTTCTTCCTACATCTGCTTTTGTGGTGTTAGATGGCTGAAAAATAATTGCTTTCACTTATGTTGACGTGACGCCAATGATCACTGTCAGTATCGCTGCCTTCTAACAGCCAAGGTAGGGAATATTTCTAATCTAATGATAATTGAGTGCATTTACATACCATCCTTTTGTGACAGAAGGGATGGAAAAGAGGAATATACGCAGGAAAACACAGGATGGTACCAACAATTCATGACTTGATCAAATGAATAATGTCTGTAAAAAAACAGGCGGAGATGCTGCGGAGGGGATTCACAGGTTTGAAGGAAACTTTGTAAATTAATTATCAGCAGTCAGATAACACAACTTGACAGAACATGGCTAATGACAACATATGTGGTCACAGTAGCTGAACACGTCAATTATCGCTAACGACAGCACACAGCCAACGCTGCATTAACACGTCACAGCGGAGCTACGCGTTGACTGAAGAATCACCTCCTCTGCTTGCTTTGAAACCTGCCTCCCACCAATTTCATGGGCTACCTCTAGATGTTATTCAGGAGAAAGAGGGGATAATCCAGCCTGTCCACCTGCCTTCGGCTCAGGGCTTCATGCTCTCCCAACGCTGTCTCCCTAAATCACGCTGCACAGCTTGCACTGCACCGGTTTTACGTCCTCCTCATTCCCTAAGATCCCTGAAGACACATGTGCCCCGGACGCAGCAAGGTAATTCATTGCTTTATTACACTTTTTCTTAGCCAGATTTTGAAGTCTGTGAAAGAGCTGCTGTGCAAGGGTAAAACACAACTCCCCAGCATCTCTGGTTTTTCACAGCTTGTGTCCAGGTCCGTGCTGCAGGCAGAAATAGGTGATGGTCCCAAATCCATCACCTTGCTTTATGTTTTTTTTGCTGAATAAGCAAACTGCTGAAAAGAAGGCAAAAAAGAAATCTGAAACATCTTCCCATGCACACTGACCTTGCCCTGTGTTATTTCCTCACTCTCCACTGCGGAGCACGAGTGACAGAGCAGGGACCAGAGGACGAGGGTCTGCAGCAGGAGCTGGCCTGGGGTGCACGTGCAGGAACGTGGGAGCAGCAGAGGCTTTTCTTTGGGAATTCATTTCCAAGCACCTCTGTGCGTTTGTACTTCACAAGGCAGAACATATATCACCGGACGCAAGCGTTGCTACGGTAACCATCAGAAATAGCACCACGTATATATAAACCAGCGCACACTCCTCAACACGCTCCCTTTTGTTGAGAGCGACTGGAGACCCTTCACATTTGTGAAAGCAGCTTTCTCCTTCACGCCTTATCACAAATCACCTCCCGGAGCAATGAGAATGACTTGTTTTTACAAAGTCTCATTCTCTTGCGAGATGCTCTCAGAAAATAGTCGCTGCTTTTACAGTCAAGCTGAAAGCTAGGCTGTGCAGTCCAGAGGCAGCCCGACACTTTGTACTTGCTGCAGCGGATAAAAAAAGGACAGGGAGGGGCATTGCAGAGAGTCTCCTCCCTGGGCCATGCTCACTGTCAATGGCAGCGTGAGGTGTCACCATACGGGAAGATGCTGCACATACTCAGGAACAGCTCCATCCTTCCACAGCCAGCCCTGCAATCGTGTGAATACTGCTACAGGACTCAGAGACCAGGATGGATGAGCACAGACCCTGCCACCAACACCTGCCCCGATGTCCGTGAGACCAAGCTATTCCTGAGCACAAGCTCGCTGTTGCTCCACGTGGAGTGAGGCAGCTCAGAGCTCTGGAAGCACCAGAGAAGTTTTACCCTGTCTCTGGCGTGTGCTTGCCCTGAGCTGAGAAATGACAGCAGCCACCTTCCCAAAGGTGCTCCACTGGGCAGGCAGCTCACCTCTGTGAAGTGCCTGGATTTCAGCAGTAGCACCCTGGGGTTTTTTCAGACCTCACTCCATGGCTGCACTTGACAGGGAAGAACATGTTTGATCCTTGCAGTCAGCACTGTCTGAGCCCTCCTTGAACCCTTAACCCCCAGCGAGCATCTCCACATGCAGTCAGGGAAGGATTAAAGCACATAAGAGCAAGTGCAATGAATTTGTTATCCTTCAGCCTGACCTCTGAACACGCTGTCTGCTCCTCTCATGTTGCTGGGCCCTACAAAGTTCCCCGTCATCTTACTTGGGCCATGCCAAACTGAGTAGCTCTGTCATCTACAAAGTGTCACTTCTCTGCTCACTTTGGCCACTAAGCAATTGAGAACACGGTGGCATCGCTCTGCCTTTTGCTGCGCTAAAAACTGTGCAACTATGCCTCTGGTAAGGACTACACAGACCAATATGATCAAGCTGTAGCCATTTATTATGCCTCAGTTACTCAGTTTTATACAGAATTCACACAGATGTGGCAATTACTGATTGGATACAATGATTTAAAAATCTTAAAGACAGAGTTACTATTGGCTAACTTTGGTCCTGGGAACAGGACCCTTAACATGACCTAATCCTGTTGATTGTTTACCTTCAATTTCTCCTTATCTCACTCACATCCTGAACAATTGCTTTCTTTCTCGTCCCTTGCAGGTGTTATTTTCTCCCGTAGTAGACATCAACTACATGAGGACCTTCTTCTAAAAAAGGTTCTGACAAACATGAGTATTTTTCTCCCAAGGAGATTCTTACAAACATAAGTATTTTTCTTCTAATAAAGTTCTCACAAACATAAGTATTTTTCTTCTAAGGTCTTACAAACATAAGTATTTTTATTCTAAGAAGATTCTCATAAACATAAGTATTTTTCCTCTAAAAAGATTTCCCACACAACTATTCCTGCTTTCTGATGGTGGTTGCATCTTCTCCACAATTAGCAATGTGATTACACCAGTACAGACACGGAAGCAGCACTGGTCCAGCTAGATGGGTACTGGCAATGCTGAGTCAAGTCAGCACAAGCATCAGAGACAGCCTGACACCTCTGTTAGCACTCAGGATCTTGGCTGGGCCACCACTGTCCCCATACTAAAGCTGTGCTGTAGAAGCTTCACTGCTCTCAGGATTTGTATACACCCACATCTGCTGCAGCCCCTCCTCCAAACAAGAACCCAGCCCTCCTCTTCTGCTGGAAGCTGAGCATAAATAGACTGTTCTATGACCCTTTTACTGGTCAATGTACACAGAAGGCAGAAGCAAGTGGAGAAGGGGAACAGTAAACCAAAACCCAAAGAGGGCTGGTCTGAAATCATTGCAGCACTTCCAGGACATCAGCAAGCATCTGATTTTTTTCAAGACAAGTTTTGGAATGAAGTACCATATATTTTGCATGTTCTTTTAGCAGAGACGTGCCTTAATGATGGTGATAGTAAATGAAATGTGCCCAGGACTATTCACTGTTCACAATTGCCCCTTTCATAGAACCATAAAAAGGTTTGGGCTGGAAGGGACCTTAAAGACCATTGAGTCCCACCCCCTGCCCTGGGCAGGGACACCTCCCACTAGCCCAGGTTGCCCAAAGCCTCATCCAGCCTGGCCTTGAACCCCTCCAGGGATGGGGCATCCACAGCTTCTCTGGGCAACCTGGGCCACTGCCTCACCACCCTCATTGTAAAAGGAGAGCTGCTCCAGCCTCGGACCATCTCCGTGGCTCCTCTGGCCCCGCTCCAGCAGCTCCGTGTCTGTCCTGTGCTGAGGACCCCAGAGCTGGGGGCAGCACTGCAGGGGGGGTCTCACCAGAGCGGAGCAGAGGGGGACAATCCCCTCCCTCGCCCTGCTGCTCACGCTGCTGGTGATGCCCCCAGGACACGGTTGGTTTCTGGGCTGTCAGCGCACATTGCCGGCTCATGTTCAGCTTCTCATCGCCCAGCACCCCCAAGTCCTTCTCCTCAGGGCTGCTCTCAATTCTAAAGAGCATGTATCCCACCATTCCAACACTCCAGTCATACGATCCATCCCACCACGTCTCTGCGATGCCAATGAGACCACAGCCCTGCAGGCGTGCAGCTGCCCTCACAAGAGCACTGGTTCCTGGGGGGTCTCTGTGCTCCCCTGGGGTTTCCCTGGCTCAGGAAACCCCCCTGGATGCCGTGATCCCCCGCTCCGCTGATTGTGTCTGCGATTTCTACACTATTGTTGTGTTTTATGCTCCAAAATATGATGGGTGATATCTGAGATGTCTATTGAGAATGAATGATCCTTGGCCTATCCTCACTCCTGAACTGTCAAGGAGAGAGCCAGACCTCTTCATCCAACACCAGGAGCAGAATCTGTGCTGACAATGAGACAAGACAGACAGCTGAGGTCCAGCCCCAGAAATGTCTCCTGGCACCATTTAACTGACAAGTACAGACATTGCCTCGGGATGATGGCAGAGCGTGAAGGAAAAATTCAAGTACAAAGACAAATACAAGAAGAGAGTCAATGGGGACTGAATGAGTGATTAGAGCATGATGAGGGTCTAATGAGAGGCTGGTAGGACCCTGGAGAAACAGAAGGTCAGCTGGACTGAGCAGCCCATGACCAGACAGGAGAAGGCATTCAGGGAAGAGTGACCGCAGGATATTGCCTCTTCTGAAGAGGCACATTGAAACAATTTCTGCAATGGCAACTGCTAGCTTGGGTCTCTCTCTGGCCTCTTCTTTCTTTTGATCAGATAAGACAACAGAAAAAACAGGCATCATATGGATCCACTTGTATTCATACAGAATCTGACACAATTTAAGGGTTAGGAAGGCATTCGAGTTCATCCTCATCTCTTCTCCAATCAATCCAGTGCTTCATCCTCTGCTTGAACCCCTCAGTCTAGTGTTGAGATCCGGACCTCAGCCCAAATGCAGCCATTAGTGGTGTGGGAACTGCTGGGATTTGCCAGGCCAGAGAGCAAACAAACGTGAACTGCAGAAAATCTCGACTGAGCTGAACTCCCCAAAGTTTTAGAGACAATGTTGGAGCTTACCAAATTTCACTTCCTAAGATATGAAGATGTAAAGGTAGGTAGTGATGAGCAGGGGAACTGTACAGCAAAGGACAATTGCTTGATTAATCTCAAGAAATGGAGGAAAAGAAACTTTATTTTCATGAGGACTCCATTACATTTCTGTTTTAACCCAAAATATGTCCTGAGACAGAGGTTTCCAGAGCAGTTGTACAACAAAACTGGGACTGCAGTAATTACAAAGGTATTGAAAGCCCAACAGAAACTTAATTCCATCCTAGATCAATATCTGGATTACTTGCTGGTCTGCAATTGGAAAAACATGGGAATGGCTGTTGTGACATGAGGCAGGAAGGAAAACAGCTGTCTGAAATCCAATAGCTTACTCCATCAAAGTGTTTGTCCAAAAATCAGGAAGGAGAACTGGAAGTAGAGTAGATATTTCTCCTTTTAGATATATCTAGGAATGAAAAGATACTGTGGCTGGAAGGAAAATTGGTCTCTATTGAAACAAAGGCTTAGGGACAAATGCTTATGTGTGCCTTGAACGGACAATATATCTCTCTACTCTGCTCTCGTGAGACCCCACCTCAAGTACTGTGTTCAGCTGTGGGGCCCCCAACATACAAAAGACCTGGACCTGCTGGAGAGAGTCCAGAGGACGCCACGGAGATGGTCAGAGGCTGGAGCACCTCCCCTATGAGGACAGGCTGAAAGAGTTGGGGTTGTTCAGCCTGGAGAAGAGAAGGCTCCAAGGAGACTTAATAGCAGCCTACCAGTACCTGAAGGGGGCTACAGGAGAGATGGGGAGGCACTCTTTATCAGGGGGGGTAGTGAGAGGACAAGGGTTAATGGGTATAAACTAAAAGAGGGTAAATTTAGACTAGACATTAGGAAGAAATTTTTCATTGTGTGGGTGGTGAGGCAGTGGCCCAGGTTGCCCAGAGAAGCTGTGGATGCCCCATCCCTGGAGGGGTTCAAGGCCAGGCTGGATGAGGCTTTGGGCAACCTGGGCTGGTGGGAGGTGTCCCTGCCCATGGCAGGCGGGGTGGAACTTGATGATCTTTAAGGTCCTTTCCAACCCAAACCATTCTATGATTCTATGATCTAATACAGGACAATATTTCCCTTTTGCTTGTAGCTAGGACTAGTTGTGAAGTGCACAGAAAAGGGCTCCATTGTATTTACGATGCAATAAGAAGGCCTCTGCCAATGTCTGAATCCCATACAGTTTTGCTCTAGGAGCTCACTCTTATTCAATTTAGTACATGAACCTGACTCAGTGAAGCAACAACCTATGAAAATGGAAAGATACTCAAGAATTAAATTAACTTGATCGCAAAGAGAAGGAAGTGACATTTTGGCTAATGGATGAAGACTATAATTAAATTGGGAATATCTAATGTCTGAACTTCTCCTTGCATCGGTTCATTCAGATGTGCATCTGTAAATATGTGAACAAATTTCACTGTTTCTTTGCTATCAGGCTGATAAACACTATTTGGTGATTGTGGTGGTCACTGTCTTAACAAAAAAATTTCAAGTAGATCCAGAGAGGGAAACTGAGCAGACACAGTTTATGCTACAGGTGATGGCTTAGTGCTCTCTGATGCAAAGCTCCCTCCTTCCTACACAAGGGAGATGACACGCATCTGAGAAACCACACTCATGGCTAACTTGGCAGTGGGAAAGCAGTGACCACAGAATCGCTGAGGCTGGAGACACCTCAGGGGACCATCTAGTCCTCACCCTCTGCTCAAAGCAGGGTCAGGTTTTTTCTTAAGCCAACGTCACGTCTAAAGTAAGCCTGGCCCCATGACCACTGCTCAAGAGTTCTGCTAGCAACATTCAACTTCTGCAGCTTCCCTAATACATTCCTGGGTGGCATCATCTCTGCAGCTCTACTACAGTTCACATCAATCAGAGCTGTTGTATTTCCTTTAAAACTTCAGTCACCTTCACAGTGCAAAGTATCAAATTGACCTGATCCATCTGTAGCAAATTCTTATAACATTTGATACATTTACCTACAGTTCAGGTGGATGTCTGCTGACCGTAGTAGAGTTTTGTTTGGCTAGGGGGGCCTTGTCTGCCAATGCAGGGGACACATGTCAAGCCCCTCACTCAGGCTCCTCTCCCTGTTTCTCACTTTACATGAAACTCCAGCCCTTGGAAGGTGGTGGGAACACAAAGTGAGATACAGAGATGGGCTCTGGAGCTGAGCAGCTTGGCCAGTCTGGGTGACAATTAAGTTTCATTGCTTTGTTATCAGTTCATGTGCCTAACTGAGACACCAAGTGTAGAAACTGGAAAGAAACAGTCCTGACTGCCTCAAACACCTTCTGGATGTTTCCAAGTCTGTCCCGAAAGTGAAGTGCCACCAAAACACAACTCCAGCTCCTAGTGGGTTCCTCACTGCCTGGATTGCTCAGAAGGTCTATGACTATAAAAATGTCCTGGTTTTGGCTGGGATGGAGTTAACTTTCTTCATAGTAGCTAGTAAGAGCATTTGTTTGGGATTCGTGCTGAGAAGGCGGATGGAAACATACTGATGTTTAGAGTTGCTGCCAGGACAGTCAAGGACTTCTCTGCTGTGCCTGTGTCTGCAGGGGCAGGAGGAGCTGGGAGGGAGCACAGCCCCAGTGACCAGCCCAGGATTCCACCTTAGGTTTAGGACTGAGACCCAAACTGGCCAATGGTCTGTTCCATATCATGCACAGCATACCCCTATATAAATGAGGCTCTGTCCAGAAGTGCTCTCTCTTCCAACCCCGGCACCCACCACAACAACTCCTTTATTACTATTTTCATCATTATTATTTCCAATATTACTCTAGTTTAGTTATTAAATTGTTCTTATCTCAACCCATGAGTCTCTTTTCCCTTCACCCCTTTAATTCTCTCCCCATCCCCAGGAGAGGGGACAGTGAGTGAGCAGCTGTCGTGGTGTTTAGCTGCCAGCCAGGGTCAAAACTATGACAAAAATCATAGGAAGAGAGAGCTCTGATCTCTGTGTGTTGAATCAGTCTTGCCTATATTGCTTTATTCCTAACCAAGCACAATACAGAACTAGAATATGTATGTGTACAAAGTTTTATCAGTTCTTTGACTACACCAGAGAAAATCCCAGATGACTGACTGGCCCTGAGGAGACCCAACACTGGCCCTGGGCAGCCTGTCCTAATGGCCACCGCTGTGACCGTTGAGTTTGCCCCATGCGGTCTGCATCCAAACCTGCTAGCAGCCAGCTGAACTAAGCTCTTCTCTAAGCTCCCAGGGGAACCTGTCTGCTCTGTGTCACCAGAGATAGTCACACTTGGCAGATGTTGCTGGAGAACCTGTTAGCCCAACCAGCAAGATCATTCCTTCATATAAATGTAACTTCTGCAGCTTTCCTGATTTAACCTTCCGTGTCTGCTGAGACCTCTCACTGATTGATCTGACCACCAGAGAAGATGTGAATGGACAAAATGAAAACACTTCAGGGCCCACTCTACTCATGTGCTGGACTCGCAATAGACATGGAAGCTGACATTGCTAGCAGATAGATCCTTCACAGGATCTAAGGACCTTTGTAGAAACAAACCCTTCACTTTGCCTTACTGAGTGGAACATGTGTCAAAAAGCAGCATATTTTCTTCTTCACCATCTCAAAGGCAGATGCCAGTATTCTGTATTAAAAGCTCTTGAAAAGCTCAGCATTGTCTGTCTTAGAGGGAGCTTGCAAAAAAAGCAAAAATTAAGATTAAAATATCAGTGGCATTTTATTTAAATCCCAAACCAGGCCTGTAGGCTCAGATCAGCACTCAAAGCTTTGTCTTAATCTAATTCTTATCTAAACAATTTGGTGATAATAAACATTCATAAAATCCACATCAAAGAAATCAGAGGGGTTCCCAAAACCTGTAATGAGAGCTGACATCACTGACTCTGCATATTAGCAATCCCAAGCACTCACTGAATAACAGAGTGCTCTCCAGAGAGTGCTTGACAAAGAGCTCCCTTTGCACCCTCAAAGGCTCCGAAACATTTTGCCAAGTTGTGATGAGACCTTCAAACACTTACCTGTTTTAGGATGCATAAAGGCACCGCTGCAGAGAGCCTCTGCTGTTCCTCCGGTGCTGTGCACGTTCTCATCGCTCATTTAAATACATGGTGAGTTCAGAGTGGTAGTAAGAGAACTAGTCTAACAACTTTTAAGAACAAAGCTCTTGATTTATTCATGAAGCAACTAGAAGCCCAGGCAAGTGTAGCACAACCTGCCCTCAGAGGACTCCCTACAACCACACACCCTCCAGAAGGCTCAAAGATCAAGAACACCAAGCCAGCAATGCCCAATAAAAGCAACAGAGAGCAGCAAGAAACAGTTAGAAAGTGGCTGCTTTGGACCCACAGATGATACCTTGTCCCATGTCCCACCAGATAAGAACGACAGGGTGCCCTCAGGGATTGGATCAGCACCAGGTAACCCAGGAGAATGGCAGGATGTTCCCAAAGACACCGTACCTGAAGGATGACCCAGTGACCCTCCTTTGCAGCCAAATCTAGAGCTTGTTCAGCAACCACCTCTTGACCTTGTCCAAGGGAAACATTGTGGAAATTCCTGTTGTTAAATGTATAACCAAGTTTCTTCCCTAAAAGAAAAAAAAAAAAAAAAAAAAAAAAAAAGAGCAATGTTCAGCACTTTTACCCGAAATGACACGCAGCACAGCTGAGCTCCTGCAGCAGCAGCGAGGTGGAGTTCAGTCTTATCAAAAACCCTCATGGAAGAGCTATCACACTTCTTATAAGAGTTATCTTGTCTCTCACACACTCCTTGCCAAAGCACTGCAGTGGTTTCTTCCAAACTACTTTTAATTACAGAGCAGCATCGACACAAAGGTACATTATTACAAAGTGCCTCTTGTTTAAAGAACATTGTTCCCCTGCAACCTTGTGTATAAACATATAAATAGGTTTTGAACAAGACATCATTTGATGGGGAAACACACCCTGCGATGCATTCTAGAACCAGCAGTAAGGTTAGGAACCCATTCCCTTTCGAGAAGGCAGCTGAAATGAAATCTGTGTGAGCTTCCTGTGGCCTCGACCAAGGCCTCCCATGTTTCTTGGATCTGGAGATCAGTCAGCCCTCCAGATTTCCCGTGGATCATCATGGGCTTTGGGAGGTGTGGAGATGCCCCTGGGTGCACCACAATGTGTATGGGATGACTCATGGGCAGTGGGCTGCAGTGAGCCCGTGGGAAGGGGTGCTCCAGGAATCACTGCGGACCTCCTCCTCCGGTCCCTTCTGCATCCCCTTCTGCACAATGCAGGGTGGGAACTCCAAAACTCTTGTCATTTATTATCCTGCTCTGGAGGAAGGATGGCAGCTATTTAGTGTTTCTTCATTTAGTCCATGATAGTCATTTGGACTCCCCTGATTTCTCTGTAGCATCCCAGTGCCTCAGATCCTTTAAGTGATCATAGCTAAAGATCTCCTGTTTAGTTTTCCAAATCTGTCTTTCAATCAAAGATGGAGGATACTGGTTGCTTCTTGTCTCCCAAGAGAAGCAACTGCCTGGAGCAAACCAGCGCTGCTGTGTGCTCCTCAGAAGACGAGCACCAATTTGGGCTGCTGGAGGGAAGCAGCCCAACAAACATCCACGCTGGCTGCACTCATGGGAGCAGGATGCATTTGGCTCAGCCAGGACCCGTATCCCCACATGCTGATCCCTTGGGATTGCCTACATTTATCTCTGCATGCAGATTTGCCTTCATGCAGATGGCGCACCCTTAATTCTCAATTTCTACTAAAAGCAGGCAAGTTTTGTAATAAAACAAGGAAAAGATTTGTCTTGCAAGACTTAGGATTCAGCTCATGGTACAAGACTGGAAACAGATGGTCATAAGGAAAACAAACATCCAAAGCCTTCCAGTTGCCCGGACTCTCTGTTCAGCCTCACTACAGCAACACCCTGGGACACAGCTCTCCCCATATTTGAGAGTTTCTAGTTTTATTTCTCACCATCTCTGGTGGCTGCCAACTTTGAGAGCTGCTCAGCTCCTCCTCTGCCTTCAAGACCCATCCTCTCAAGAGGGGATGGGGCAAATTTGCAGAAGGCAGGGCGCTACTCCAAACCAGGTGAGTAACATTAAAATTCACATAGTTGTTATTTCCACTTCAAAAGTAGGAACAGGACTGCAGAGGGACAGACAGTGAGTCTGTGCTGGCTGCCTCACCAAAGATGATGCCAGCCTTCCTCTTCGCTGGCTTGGAGAGCAGAGGGGCCAGTGGAGGTAAGCTGTGAGTAGCAGGGAGGTGGGGAAGCTTTCTGAGCCCAAGAGTGTTTGCTGCAGGGTCCTATGCTGCAGGGTCCTCCCCATAGGAAGGATCCCATGAGTGGGCAGCATCTGGAAGAAGCTCTCTTCCATTCACAAGAATTATCTAGCCAGACTTGCACTTTAATAAAGCCTAATGAAGGGTAGAGGAAATATTGAATAATTAATCTGATCCAAACCCCACTGAGGCAGGCTTTAAGGCCAGCGCAGATGCATGAAAGCAATGGTTTTATTTCATTAGATTTTTTTCACCTTACTTGCTGTAACTTTTCTGTCTGACTAACCGCAGGTGCTCAGCTACAAATGTCTTTACGGTTCCAATCAAACCATTCATGGTTGGATTTTAGTGCTTCTATTTCCTATGCAACAAGCTAACACAGTAAGAGACAGGATCACCAACATGGCTCCAATGGGAAGCCTGGCAGATGATAGGACCTTCCTCAGGGGGTTCCCCTTCAATTCACAATAAAGAGATCTGGTATCAGGGCAGAAAGAGCACAAAACACAATGAAAAGTCCAGGAACTGCCCACGACTGAGAACTGCCATCTGGCCTGTGGCTCAGGCTGCACTGGGCTTTCACATCTCTGAGAGGTGCTTGTGGGAATGTAGGTAAAGACTGAATCAAAATGATTTGGGGATGACCCAGAAGGTGCATCACAGAGACAAAAAGAAATCCACAGGTCAGCATTCTTCTGCCACTCGCCTGTATGATGAGTTAGTTCAGCGTTACTGGTTTCTCTGCTGTCGCTGCCAGCTTGGCTGATGATACCTGCAGTGTTGTGTTCAGCTGTGGGGCCCCCAACATAAAAAGGACACAGACCACTTGGAGCGAGTCCCAAGGAGGCCACAGAGATGGATGCACAACAGACATCCCTCCCTGCTCAAACAAGGCACCTTAGAGAAACCCCCTGGGCTTTGAAGCTGGCCAACAGCACTACGTCTGACCATCCACACCGAAATGTAGGATGGGATTAAAAACTGGAAACTCTGCCACTGGCCAGCAGGATGTTATAGGGAGCTGTTGCTTACTTTTAGCTATCTGACAGCATATTAGATATGTCTGACGTAAATTATAGGTTGTGTACAAAACCAACTCAGAAATCACTGCAGTGTGAACCACACTGGGAATCCAGGCAATGCAGGAAAGAGAAAAGTTTAATTTAAACTTCAGATGAAAATCCAAAACCCTTTAAGAAAAAAAAGAAATAGAAAAAAAGAAACAATCACATCCTCTCACAATTATCTATTTTTAACAGATTACTCCATTATCTACAAAGAGATGAGGGAAAAAAAAAAAAAAAACAGAACAAGAACGTCATGCCAAGATAATTATGCAGAAGATAAGAAGCAATGCTGTGCTATGCCTACAGACATAATTTATTTACCTTGTTTCTCCACATCCTTCAGTGGGTCGACTCCTGGGGACAGGATAAAAAACACTGGGGTTGCAGGTCCTGATTCCTCAAAGGTTGTTGCAAAATCCAGGGATCTCCCTACCACATATTTACTGCCAAGCTTTTCTTCTACAAAATCTCTGCCAGAAAGAAAAAAGTTTTGCCAGTCTACTATTATTCAGAAAAGACTGATTCTCCTGCAAATAATCAATTGATTAGTTTCGATTTTGCTGATTCAAATGCATTAAAAACTTAACAACAACAAAAAAGTGCATGAAATGATTTTTGAAAGGAACGGCAGGCTGGGCTGGAGCGAACGCTCAGTAGCAATGGTTGGCAGTTTTTACAGGGTAAAATGACACATGGCACACCAATATCTGACAAAAAAAAAAAAAAGGAGGTGAGAAGGGAAAACAGGGGCACTTACCAGCCTAAGGCTGTATTCAGAAGTTCAGTACGGATAGGGGCTTGATTCTGACAAATGGTATTTCAGGAGAGAGGAAATAGTTAATGTAGAGAAAACTGTCGCGTGCTCTGTAATCCATACAGCCTCAGAGAGGAATTAGCATTCCTTTAGATTTATCCCCAAAAGTCACAAAAAGTCCAGATGATTTACAAAATGACTTTGTTCTGGAAAGATAAAAGAGCTCTAAGAATATCTAACACGTGTAGCTTGGCCTGCGCATAGGAGTCACAAGGAAAAATACAACGAAGTGAACAGGAAAAAATTCAGGTCCACAGCATCCGCCTGAAGAGAGCACAGTGCATGGAGAATGGCCAGGCTGAATCTCCCCAGGGCGAGCTTACCAAAATCACAGCTTTAGAAAAAGAGGATGCTGTGAACATCGATTCAAAGGTAGGAATGTTGTATTCAAACCCCAGGAACGAGCAGCTGCTCTTCTAGCACAGATGCATGACTCAGTCCTTTTGAAAACCTCAGTAACACGGGGAAGAAAAACATCAGCCAGGTTTGACCTGGTAGATGATACCCGAATAAGGCAGCCAAATCCTTTGTAAGAGAGCTGAGAGTCTCCTTCAAGGACTAGTGAAAGGCAGTTGGAATAGAAATGCCTAAGGGATTGCAAAAGAAAAAGCTGCCACTTTGCTTGGTTCCTCTTTCAAGTAGCTTTTTCTGTTCTGGGTCAAGATTTGCTAAAGAGCTGCTGGAAAGCTTCAGTCCACAAAATGAAAAAAAGTCCCTCAGATCCAAGGTCACAACATTCTTGTTTTACATCAAGTCTCAGCTCTGTGAGATGATGCCTTGGAGATTCAGAAACACAACTAATGGGACTTGGAGACTTTGCAATGAACCACACGTGCAGGGAAGGCAGGCCTGCCCTCGGAGCCAAGGCTGGAAACGTGCCTACACTTGGTGTCTTTCACATGAGGTGTTCATCTGGGTGGTTCACAGCACAAGCAGCAACATTTGAGAAATGGTGCCAGAACAAAAAGCAAAAACTCCCTGCGAGAGAAATGACTGGCTTACAGCTTTGCTAGCTTATATGAAGCCACAGATCCTTTATCTGAAGAGTCCTTCTAAGTCCTTCTGCATTGTTTCAAGGATCTGCCCTCACGGCAGAAGTACCAGTGCTTTCGGGAGGATTTCACCATGAACAACTTAGGTTGTTAGATGCTGGACCGATCTGATCTCATGGTGGGTGTGAAGCATGGGAGCACAAGGTGTTGCAAGAAGCTCCTTGCTGATGTTCTTCGATAGGGTTGAAGGATGAAATAGGTATTTGCACTGGAAAATCCCTCCTGAGGAAATGACTCTTGGTGACGGACAGTAGAGCACTGCCCTTACCTAAGCTCTAAGGAGTGAGCCAGGGTAAGAGTGATTTCTCCTGACAGCTCCCTAGGCCTGGGCAATAAAACAGCCTGTGCAAATATGCCCAGGGATCTGCTATGGAGAGTGGCTGAAAAACCAAACTTCCAGGACAGGGACATGTAAGAAGCCTGTACAGCGGTGGAGTGAGCATGGTATCCATGTCATTTTTAGATGCTAAAGAGCTTCCTAGACCATCTGCATGGAGCCGGCATATATGACATGGGACATAAAGGGTCTTACAGCTTTCTGAACAGCAGCTAGAGATGGGGTAGGGACACTCTAGGGCCTCTAAAATACTCCTAGTCTCCTATAGGTAGGCTCCCGAACTACTCTTTGACTCCTTAAACGCACTCAAGTTGCTTGCCCAGACTCTCAGAGAGCCAGGAAGGTTGGGACCATACTTGCAGTGACACCCGTTGATCAGCCGTAAGGTATTTAGTGTTAGCAGATTTAACCGACAGACAGAAGAAAGAGATCTGCAAGTTGAGAACTGGAAAACAACATGTGGGATTCAATGACATTGCAGATATCCAAAACCTGGTGAAGTTGTTAAGATGCACATGATCTTGAAACACTGCTGGCCAAACCAGGGATGCTGAGGCTGAAGTATGCAGCTCCCCAGCGCTCCACAGGATCTCCTGCTTTTTGAAGGGTCACAGATGCAACACAGCTTTGAAGGTGCTTAGGAAAATGAGACACCGGGTGACCACTAGCCTTCTGTGTGGTGGCTGTATTTGAGCAGTATGGCACTATCAAGGAGGAATCAGGAAGTCAAAGGCATTTTGCCTGTCATTCTTACCACTACCATTTTCACATTTGCTTTTTCCCTAAACAAATCTCTTCTTATGCCTTTTGGGCAGAGTTTCTGTCTATCCTATATTTCAAGTCGAATTTTAGTCACAAACATCTACAAACAAAGTCTTGCAGAAGGCGCTGTGAACTGTTATTCTTTGCACATGTTTACATTTTAACCTACTTCTAGATAAGGAACAAAAGACATTTAAATACTCTTGTGCAAACAGAAAAGCTTGACATGCCCAGACCCTAAAAATATCCAGCCAAGCTTTTGAACTTGGATTCCCTGAGCTTTTCACAAAAGAGGAATATGAAATGAATTGAGGTATTGAAACTTTATGTTCTAGTTATTTTCGAACTATATGAGTATTGCCGTTTTGATTGAAAGGAATAAGTTAAACTTGCTTAAATTAAATATGCACTTAACAGCTCAGAAAGACAAGAGCTTGTTTTACTCAAGCTAAATAACAACAGGAACATTTTTTTTCTGCTGAGAGAACACATGGAGAACCCAGCCTTAAAGGAGTAACAAATGTAAAAGAAGATGGTTCAGAATGGCGTAATTCAGAGAAATTATAATATTTAATAAAACATAATAACATTGACCACAGTAAGACTTCACTCAGACTTGTCTGCATTTTTCAGTGAATTTTAAAGCACAAACAGAAAACTAGTTCATACGCTGAGTAATGCAATCTGCTACATGTACCCATATACACGCACATGCCAGATGGTGGAGCAATATAAGCTATTGGAGAGGCAGTGGCACGAGAGGAATTGCAGAAATGTCAGATCATAGACTACTAGGACAGAGAAGGAAAAAACAAGTCCTAATGGAGTGAAAGACCTTTAGTTTCTCCTGGAACAAGCATATTGCTTTTGCATACCTTCATAAAGTTTAGATTCGCCTAGTTACCTTCACTACATAATTTACAACTACAACTTTCAGAATGAGCATCACATAAATTTTGCATTTTACAAAAAAAAAAAAAAAAAAGAGAATATCTCTATAAGACTTCATGTCTACACTTTATTCTTGTGCCTAAGGAGCAGCTCTAAAGGATTTAGTAACTAATATTGACTTTAATGAACTCTAGAAGTTAGACTGATCATTAAAAGACTCTAGCAGATGCGTAACACCTGTATGATGATGCTCCTTTCTGACTTGGCACGTCTGATCCTCACCCAGTGCTAGTTACGCTGCTTCTATCACTATCGATGATATTGGGGTTGGATCTCCTTAAGCAAGAAATTCCAGTTCAATGAGATGTGTTGACTGTCTTGCAGAGTTCAGAGATGACCCAGTAAGCAGACTCCCTTACAGGAAACCATCTTCCAGAACTCACATTCTATAATAAAGAAGTCTAAACATATTCTCTTCCTTAGGATACACAGACCCAGAGTTCCCTGCTAAGCGAGAGCATTACAGAGGTAGGAAGAGGCAGGTTGCCTACCTGACCGCGTAGGTCATGCGGTCGGGGCGGATGGCTCGCAGTATGCACAGGCGCTGCAGAGATGACTTGTTCTTCCATTCCTGGGGGAACTTCTCCTTTTCAGGACACTCAGATTCAACAAATTTCTTCCACCGCTTTGCAGACCCCTCAATGTCTCGATCCAGGTTTCTGAATTCCTCCATGGATGAGAGAGCCTAGAAAAAAAATCAAGGAAGGTCTTCAGAAGAACAATCCTACATGCCTTTGAACCATTTTTCTGCCATTACTGATTGCTCCATGTTTTGCTCCACCATAAGGGTCATAGCTGGAGCCCGGGAACCACAGCCAGAAACCCTCCAGGATCAGACTTCGTCCATTCTGCTTTTCCCAACTCTGTTGTCAGCACATTGTCACAGGACGAAATACTGGGGCTGGAGTAGTGAGGCCCTGAACCAAAGTTGACCTCTAGAGGAACCTCACAACATATCTAATATGTATAATATTGATCACACAGGCAATGTATTAGCTTATGAATATATGCCAGTTTATAAAAGCTTTTGTTGTAACGCTTATAGAGCATTGCTGGAACACTTGCTGATAATTGTTGTGTAACCAAAGGCCCCTTTGTCAAAAAGAGATAAACCTATCTCAGACCGACAGACAGACCTCTAGGTAAAAGAACGTAATAGGCTGGTGACGGGCTTTGCTGAGAGATACACAATCAAGATAACCAGATACCTTTACTTCTTCTTAACTTTTTTTTGGGTCCTGGCCAAACGCGAGAAAAAATTAACAAGGAAAAAAAAAACCACACTGAATGTTTTTTCACAGTTTAAGATATAAAGTTGTTTATTTAACTGTATAAAAGCAGTGAACGTTTGCAGGGAAATTTGGGAGCCTCATCTATGCAGTGGATGCACTGTATAGAAATTTCCCAGTTGCTGGGAAGGGTTCTCCAAATCCTTGCTGCAACTGGGCTCCCCAGAGACCATGGATCTGGATGATGGTAACGTATCAACAGGGCAATTGGTGATGGATCTTTCTTAATCATTATCGCTAACATCTGACGGGAGAGCACACGGCTGGCATTCCCGTGAGCTGCAAGTCTGCAAACAGTCTCCTTGCTGCTTCAACAGACACAAAGAGAATTGTGCAGCAAAAATCACAACAACGGATGGAAAAACGTGCTTTTGTATCCAGGGTGCTCAGTATCCAAAATTAAACTCAGGCTTGCTGTGCTCACCAAAACTGCTTTAAGAGTGATTTCACAGTTGGAATATTCATTCTCTTCAGCTTTATACACAAGCAGTTGTTCTCCTCTCCCCGTTCCCCCGTGCATACACCTCTCTGTCCGCACAGGCTGGAGCACACACCCTGGGAAATCACAGCGCTGAGGCTTCACCGTGCGGTCGTGGGGACCACAGAGCCACACCCCTCAACAAACACAGGGCAAACTGTACAGGGGTGGGTGCTTTCTTTGTACAAACATGCAAAAATCAAACCACTCCAATTTATATTTGCCCAATGCACTCTAACTTCTTGGTGCCACAAGTCTGTAGCAGAAACAGGTACCTGAAGAATGGCCCAAAGACCAGCTGAGCAAGGCAGTAAATAAATGATAATTACAATGAAAATGTAGCTAGATTTTTCGCTAGAAAATAGCAAATAAATGTTATGCAGAGAAGTAAAGAATCTAAGTTATCTTTCATACAAGTGGTGGCAAAACGTATTGCACAGCTTGTAAGGTTCTGAATTTCAAGCAAAATTCTCGCTGAAACAAACATCTTCAGAGTGTTTTACATAATAAGAAGCTGTAAGTAGTTGAACATGAAGTGGAAAAGATAAGTGAAGTATAAAAGACAGTGAATGAGCTATTTTCTATAGAAACAGAAGGACATACCCAGAGCAAAGCAGAAGCTTCTTGACGGGCAGAGGTGTTCCGCACCATTAATGCTCCAGCTCACATCCCATACAGCTCCGGTATGGAAAGCAACTGAGAAAGCTCCTTGAAAAATGCTGGTGTCACACCTCATTCAGATCAACTGAAAAAACACACACTTGCCAAAGGGCTTTGAAAGTCATGCAAATGCCCTGACAGAAGTGCTGACAGATTGCCTTGGATACGACGCTGCTGCAAATGAGGCAGAAGACACTGAAGGCCACTCTGCTCTGCAAACTGCAGGAAAACCATGGTTTCCCTCTGGAAAGGCTTCTGGATGAGAAGCTGAGAACAGTGGAAAACCTTGGTCTTTCTAATAGACTGGATTTAGTTAGAAGCCGTACTTCAACACAGAGAGTGAACTAGGGGAGGAAAAAGAGGGTCCTTATGGGAAATGAGTTGGCATTTCCAGCAGTGGGAATGCCTGTAAATGACAGAGGGAAAGAAGCTGTAAAGCTGTTCGAGTGGGTGCCACGGACCCAGGACATCCATTGAAGATGCACTCACAGCATTACAGAAGCAATGGTTGGAAGAAACCTCTGGAGGTGTCTAGTCCAGCCTTGTGCTCAGACTTAGGACTACAGCCAGTGCTGGATCAGGCCAGCCAGGGCTTTGTCTACCAAAATGCTGACCTCTGAAATGAAGCTCTCCCAGCCCCTCTAGGTGCCCTGTTGTAGAGCTGTACTAACCTCCTGGAAAAAAAGTTTGAGGTTTTTTTTAATGTATTCAGGCTGAGCCTCCCTACCTGTGACTTGTCATGGTTGAACCTTGTTACATTGGCTGCCAATAACAAGGAGAGTTTGGCTTCATCATCTCATATCTGGACAAATCCTTCCACCTTTCCTCACAGGTCAGGTGCCCTGGGACCAGAATTAGAGCTACAGGCAGAGTACTTGCAGATGTTACTGTAAATGCTCCTCCAACAAACCAAGCCTTGCTCAAAGTCACAATTTCATCAATATCTCCACAAAAGACAAGGTGCTTGCAATGCCAGTTGATAGCTACAGCATAGACTGACTCGATTTGGCGCTGCCCATCTCCATGCCAAATTCCCACAGATCCCGAGAATTTCATGAAGGACAGTGTGAGCAAAGGAGTGATTCAACAGACGATGTTTCCATGTATGGATTAGCACAAACATGGAGAAATGTCAGTGACAGAAGCACTCGCTCCAAAATCAGTGCTGCATCCCACTCTCTGTGGAAAACTAGAAACCGGAGCATAGAACATGAGAAATTGAACTTCACAGGAACAATGCCATAGATTCTGAACTGCCAAAACCTTGTCCTTGCAGTAATAAATATATTTGACGCACCTCTCGTAGCTGAACACAACACAATGGCAAATGTTGAGGATTCATCAGTGCAAGTGCTTATATAAAAGTTTTTATCACTGTTGACTTTTGAAGTGACTTACTTAAAATACCACTTCAGAACTCTGACTGCTGCTGCCTTGAGAAGTCTCTTGGTGATGTTAACAAGGGAGACTCTGAAAAATTGCTTTCTTCTTACTAACTGACAGACACGTAATCAGAGATGATAGTCTCTCTCTCCCTGAACAACATGTTGCAGAATCAAGAAAGCTCTAATTGCAAGTATAAATTCTGTATTATATAAATTATCACTAAAATTTTCATTAGTCAACAATTTTAATTGCATTTATTAGGAGTGATGGTATTAATAAGAGATGCTGCTATTTAAAAGCCGGTGCAGTGAAAGCTATCTCAATCAGTAATCTTTCTGTGAATATTAATTGCTTTTCAAAACCTCTGCTGTGAAATTTTCCAAGAAACTTAGACCAACAATAATACGTCCCTGTTTCCAAGCAG
>NW_010134254.1:0-2457 GCF_000699245.1 Pterocles gutturalis | reverse complement strand
AGGAATGGTACGTTGGGACAGCAGATGGGTCCTACCCATCAACCTGGGTAGCCTGGCTATTTTTATCAATGTAATGAAAATACATCTGTCAATTTAGAGTTGGCATGGAAATTGAGAGACAAAAAAACATTGATCAAAATAAAACATGATCAAAAGGGCTGGAGGACTCTGGTTTTTATCTTTGCAACACCACTATAAACATCTCTGATGGTTGGAAACAGGATGGTCTTGAGTTCATACCTCAAAACAAGATTTTTGCCAGCAAAACAGGTCTCTTCACACCATGTCAAGGCAAGGAGCATTGTTTTCTCAAAGAGAATGATTTTTGATTCACTGAATCACAGAAAACCTGCTTTATCACTTTGGGTTTCTTTGACAGTTTCTCATCTAAGTCAAAACCAGCTTTAAACCAGAGCTGATATGTCAGCAGATCTGTGAATTTCACACATTCACAAATGCAAAGTACTTTCTTTTCCCCCACAGCTGTAGGAAATACAACATGTGTCAGCCATTGCCTTTGAGAAAGAAATGCCAGTTGCCATTGCAGGGCAGCTACTGGCCTGCTCACAAGGTGTCCTCAACACTTGGCCCTTCGCAGGCTCACCAAAAGGCCAGAAGGGAAAGGGGATCTTTGCAAGGAGATAATGTCTTGGAGGGATGGGGAGAAGTCCCAGGCAGATGGGCACGACGAGGAGATGATACACTCAGCTCCTCCGCACTGCCTGCTGCCTCCAGAGCATGGGCTGAGACTTCAGTGAAAACAACAACTTCAAAGGCCTTGGTGTCATTGCTACTGCATACAATTTATCGCCTAATGCCAGATACTCTACAACAAGCTTTTGTAAATCTATTAGAGAAAACACTTGCTCTTATCCGTAAAGGCAGTTATTCTAAGGACATCATCTGGGCAAAATTGGCCTGAAGTTTAGGCATTGCTTCATAAGTTTTTATAAAATCTAAATCAAAAAGATATTATCTCCATGTTTTCTTCCCCTCGGCTCTAAAGGAAATTATTCTTAAAAAAAAAAAATTGTTGTGTATTTTAAACTATTTCCATAATTTAAAATACCCTGCCCCAGAGTCATCTGACTGAGAACAGTTCTGGGGCAAGAGAATGCACAGCAGCACCTCATTACCATGCTCTGCGCTGGCATGATGTAGAAAATAACACCAGTCTTGCTGGACTGAGCTTCTAACACCTATTTACCAAGCTCCCCAGCAGCCATGAGAGTGGTTTCTAAAAAGACATAATAAGGTAATTTAAAAAAAAAAAAAAAAGCGAGGGTTTTTTTTTAAAGCTACCCTTGGTTTTTGAGTCTTCAGGTCATACCTAGTTCATATTTTCAGTCATAACTCCTTATGTATCTTGCTTTTTTAAAAATCCAACCCTCTACTTAAAAAAATGAGGCCTGTGAAGAACTCAATGAACATCAAATGGCTCTATAAAAATCACACAACTTCACAACACTGGAAAGAAATTATATTTAATATTCTCAGAGTTGTAATAAACTGTGAGATGCTTACATCTAATGATTAGTCATGATTTCATGTGCAAAATTAAGAAGATGTGTTTTTATGAACTATGTTACGCTTTTTTTAAGCAAAGCAGGCTCTACGTACAAAAGGTTCACAATGGCCAGGAGTTGTGGAATTGATCCTGAGACTCTCTGCTCGTGGAAACGCAACAGCCTGACTACATCATTTGCAGAAGCTGGAAGGGTTTCAGTGGGCAGGGGTGACTCCAGCCTGGGCATTGACGGGTCCATAGAGTCACAGAATGGCTTGGGTTATAAAGGAACTTAAAGCCCATCCAGTGCCACCCCCTGCCATGGGCAGGTACACCTCCCACTAGCCCAGGTTGCCCAAAGCCTCATCCAGCCTGGCCTTGAACCCCTCCAGGGATGGGGCATCCACAGCTTCTCTGGGCACCCTGGGCCACTGCCTCACCCCCGCACAGGAAAACATTTCTTCCTCAGATCTCATCTCAGTCTCCCCTCTTTCAGCTTCAAACCGTTCCCCCTCGTCCTGTCCCTGCACCCCCTGATCCAGAGCCCCCCCCCCCCATCTCTCCTGTAGCCCCCTTTCAGCACTGGGAGGTGCTGGAAGGTCTCCCCGGAGCCTTCTCTTCTCCAGGCTGCACAAGCCAAGCCCACGGGCTAACGCTAGTTGAAGGGGAATCATTTTCAGATGGCAGGAGAGGCGTGCAGCAGAGCTATCCAGGTTCAACTGAACGTTTTCAATACCAGCACCAGGACTACATTCAAAGTCTAGAAACACTCTGATAATTGAAAGTATTTGAGCAGTGCAGCTGTTGCCATGGCTTAGCTGCACATCTTGGAGCTGTGCTTCACCAACCTGAGGGAGGCAGATTCTCAGGGAGATATGGGGAAGTCCCACCACAACTCGTCTTCCAAGTTATCTATCTGTACATGCTCTTGTAAAGTTAGAAGCAGCATG
>NW_010134253.1:0-3892 GCF_000699245.1 Pterocles gutturalis | reverse complement strand
AGTGTCTAGGGTTCTGCCAAGTCTGATCTTCAGCGGCCTGAAATGCCCCCCAGGGGAAAAATTTGGGGGGGGATCGGTCCCTGGGTACCCCAGAGGGGGTTTGGGCAGGGATAGTGCTGATGGGGAGGGAGGGGAGGCTGCCCGGGCGCTGCGCCTGCCACAAACACGCTTGGCGGGCATGTACCAGGGGCTGGGTGGGCCTGTGCTGAGAAGAAAACTATGATACCGTAAAAGAAAGATATTTGTGCTTTAGAAGGCTAAATACGGATGTGTGCATGGGAGCAAACGGGCACGTAAACAGCTGGGGGCTGAGTCTTTGGGAGCAAACGGGCACGTAAACAGCTGGGGCTGAGTCTGCATCATTATGGGATGGGTGGATGCTGCTTGAGAAAGGAAATGCTCCGTAGGAAATAACATGTGTTTGAGGCAACGTTATTGACATCTCGTATGTGTGTGGAGATTATTATCCAGAGTACAGGCCAGATTAATGATTTCTAGCGCTGTGCCGGATGTGCTCCATTTGTAACCAAGCATTGCTTAAGGCTTCCAGCTCAGATTTGCAAATTAAGTCCTGCTCCAACGTGTTCGGAGGACCTGAAGTAAACATCGATCCCTGTCCTGCCTCGTGCCTGGTGGCTCTGAACACAGCTTTTCCCGCTGCATGGGCTACATGCTGCTCCCTGAGCAGAACCAGGGGCACCCCTCCTCTAGAAAGTTGTCTTCTGGCCGCCGTGGCGGGGTCAGACACGGTCTGGAGCTGAGCCCCCTCCCCGCGTCCTCGTGGGCAGCGGAAGCTCTGGCACAGAGGCAAGTTCTCTGGGTGGTAGGACAGTGTCTTCTTCCACACTGCCCATTGAATTTTGGTCAAAATAGCTTAACCTGGGAAGTTCTGCTTTTCTGGCAGTGCTCGAGGTGGTTCCAGTTCAGTGCAGTCACTGCCAGTCCGGAAGAGCTTTGTGAAGTCGGTTTTTTGCTGGCAGCCTGTGGGTGTTGCGGTGTTACGGGAGGACTCAGGAGGCCAGGCGAGGGTCAGGATTGCCCTCTGCCAGGCCGGTTGTTTTTGACGTGGGCACTCTTTAGCCAGGTGAGGTGGGAAAAGAGCATTCCAGAGGGAAGCTGAGCGGCAAACAGCCCGTTTTTATCTGTGTCTGTGCTCCTCGGCTTCAGGCAGGCATGGGTTACAGACCTACCTACTCCATTTTGATGAGGAATCTAGAGATTTTTAAAATAAACAGTCTCATCTCCTCTTCCTCCTCCTCTTCCCAGACTTTGAAGAGCTTTTCCTGTCTGAGCTGTCCCTGGAATGACTGCACTTGCCAGGAGTTGAGGCGTAGATCAGCACTGGAGCGGGACGGTTTCGGGCTGGTTTCTTCAGAACTTGTCTGAGCAAGAGCAGGTAAAGGGGGGCAGAATTCTCATTTCGAGCATGTTCTGTGCAATGTGTTTTTAAGGCTGCCATGAAAAGGCAGAAAAGTCAGTAAGGCTGCCTTTATCTTGGTAAGGACAGCAGCTTCAAAAATGTAAATATGGAAACGCTTGCTCACAAAGAGCTGCTGGGCCTCAGTGATGCAACAGGATGGACTCACTCGAGCTGCGTTTGTTTTTGTGCAAAGCCATGTGGAAAATCAGGAGCTGAAAAAAGATGGTAAAAGCTCCAGACACAGAAGTTACATCTCCTGTTACTGGCGTTAGTTATTTCTGTTCTAAATGCACCCCTCATGAGGCAGAGGGGTGCATTTAGAACACATTCTCACTGCTTGTGGGAATGTGTTTAGATGTTAATTGTAAAGACAGACACTGCAAACAGTTTACAAGGGGGAAAATCTGTGCTGCTCCTGGAGTGGGAAGTTTGTTTAGGATGTTTAGATTGTTTAGCAGTTCCCAAACTGCTGGGAAGGGGTGAGCTAGGAGCTAATGCATCCTGGTGTGTTAATGGTTGTGTCGATTAACCCCATACTCTGTCCTCTACTTCTGTACTCCTCCAGACAGTCTGTTGCCTGTGCAGCCTGGGGCACTCCAGGGGTTCTTAAATCTCCCTTCAGCCTCCTTCCTATTACTGTTCTTGATCATTCTTTTATTTCAGCTGTAATGAGGCCATTCTGCAGTGGTGCATGATTTTACATATCTTTGGAAAACAGAACAATACAAAACAAACAAACAAAAAAAGCATTCAAATGGCCTCTTGTTGTATTTTTTGGGTTTTTTTTTGGTGTGTGTTTTGTTTGTTTGTTTGTTTGTAAAGTCACTATTAAACCTGCAGCAAAACTTTCCATCCCAAAGGTTTTTTTTTGAGTGGTGGGAACCTGGAGTTTGGCTGCATCATGCAACAGCCATCACTGAAAAGCTCAGCCGCCTCTTCATTAACATGCAGCAGGTCCCTCAGCTGCTGGCCCCGCTCCCTCCCTCCACCGTCAGCAGCTCGGAGGTGCCAAAGGTCTTCTGGAAGCCCTACATCCACACCGGCTACCGGCCTGTGCAGCAGACCTGGCGCTACTACTTCTCGACACTCTTCCAGCAGCACAACGAGGCCATCAACGTCTGGACCCATCTGCTGGCAGCGCTCATCCTGCTGCTGCGGTTCCAGCAGCTCTCGCAGAGGGTGGATTTTGGGCAGGACCAGCACGCCCAGCCCCTCCTCATCATCATCGTGGCGTCCATCACTTACCTGACGTTCAGCACCCTCGCTCACCTTCTGCAGGCCAAATCCGAGTTCTGGCACTACAGCTTCTTCTTCATGGACTACGTGGGGGTTGCCATTTACCAGTACGGCAGCGCTCTGGTGCACTACTACTATGCCATCGAGCCGAGCTGGCACGAGAAGATCAAAGGGTTTTACATGCCGGCGGCCGTCCTGTTAGCGTGGCTGTCCTGCGCCGGTTCCTGCTACGCTAAATACCAGTGCCACCAGTCCGCTCACCTCCTGAGCCGGCTCTTCCAGGAGCTGCCCTCGGGCCTGGCGTACGCGCTGGACATCAGCCCCGTGGTCCATCGCATCTTCACCGCGCCGCCCTCCGCGCGGGCTGACCCGGCGCTACTGTATCACAAATGCCAGGTGCTGTTTTTCCTCATTGGTGCCTTTTTTTTCTCACACCCTTACCCCGAGAAGTGGTTCCCTGGGAAATGTCACTTTTTTGGGCAGAGCCATCAGATTTTCCACGTGTTCCTGGTACTCTGCACGCTGGCGCAGATCGAGGCGGTGGTGTTGGACTATGAGTCCAGGCGGCAGATCTACGCTGCTCTTCAGGGGGATTTGGCGCACAACTTCTCTGCCCTGTGCCTCTTCACTGTCACCTGCTCTGTGCTCACAGCTGCGTACATGGCCCGGAAGGTGAAGAACAAGCTGAGATTCAAAGAAGAGTAATTGCCCTGAAGGAGAAGCAGGTGAGCTCACCCCAACGGCTGATCCACATCCAGCTGTGGCCATCCTGGCATGGATCTGGACCCAAGCTTGGAGGAGAAGAGGAATGAAACCTCTGGTGAACTGGTACTCCATAGTGTTCTCTCTCGAGAGGGAAAGAGCTGCTTTTTATGCTTTTTTAAATTCAGAATTAGTTCCAGTTTGCTCTTAAAATGGTGCAGTGGTTTAATTAACATGTCTGAATAAATACTTGGAACAAAACGTGGTTAGTGCTGCAGCCCTGGCCCCTCACAGCGCTGGGCTGGGAAAGGCTCTTGGAAGCTGCCCTTGGAAGGTGAGGAGATGCCATCTGTCCCCCTGCTAGCGGCAGCAGACAGAGGGGAGCTTGTATAAACCACAACCCCGGGGAGCACATTTATTTAATGTAATTTCAGGCCCCTTTTCCAGGGCTCAGGGAGTCACAGGGCCCTGTCCCTCACCCAGGGAAAGGCACCGACCCTCGTCCCTGAGAGTGCAGAGACATAACGGGGCTGG
>NW_010134252.1:52750-57430 GCF_000699245.1 Pterocles gutturalis | reverse complement strand
AATATTAAATATCATTATTATATATTAAAATTCACATGAACACATGTTTTTATAAGCAATTCAAGGCTGTCTCAACTCAGAAGGTACAGTGTTTATTCAGGCCCATGAGGACCAGGTGTTCAACAATGGGCCTCCTCCAGAACAACATGCACTCCTTTTGTTTCATCAAAATATACACTTGGCTGAGATGACCATATTTGAAGTATATGCATTTTTCTAAGCTATTTGTGGTAACATGTTGAAGTTACAGAATAAGCACATACTTTACGTTCTGGTTTTCCCATTTTAATCAAGGAAGAAGAAGGATTTTGTGATTAAAACACTGGACTGTAATTTTAGAGGTCTGGATTCAGTTTCTGGCTGTGCTCCTGTCTCCATGTGTTACTGCAACAAGATGTTTAACCTTTGTCTCTCCATGTTTTGTAGATCAAATGGAGATGGTTGATCTTGGGATTTTTTTGCCTTTGTCTATTATGGGGTGAGATAATGTCAAAATGTTTAGGGTACATTCTTACATTCTGTCCCCATAGAGCATGCAATGCTGTTCCTGTTTCGTGAATGAGGAACTGAGGCATAGTTTATCTCAGGCTAGTCTACATTAAACAGCATGTATTTGCCTTGGCAGATGTCCTGGCTCCCTGACAATACAGTTTGGGGATCTGGCTGGAAAATGCTGCAATTCCCTCCTAGCCCCTGTGTGTCAGTTTCCATTTTTTCTTTCAAGGTTGTAGGGGATGCTGTATTTCTTCCTGATGTGGGGTTGGGGCTTCTTTCAGGGAATTTTGATTCACAATCTCAGATCTGCTTCTGGGTCCATTGCTTTAAATGTCCTTTGACAGTTGCTCCATTTGAGGCAGGAAATTTGTAGAGGGAGGAGGGAACTGAAACCAAGGCTGTACTAAGCCATTTCACATAACTTTTCGCTCTTACCTATTTTAGAATTTTATTTTTTTGGTACAGTGGTTGCTTTTACTCCAGCTATGTAGGATACAGCCTGATAGGGCTCATGAGTACACTCACAAATTATGCTCTTGTCTGTCCAGAGCCGACCTTCTGTCTTGTAATGGAAATTGAGAAATTTTTATCCTAATCTTACTTTTGTGTTTCAAAAAATATAATTTTCCTCATGAAAAAAACAAAATACGTGTAATTCAAGGCAGAGTTAAAGAGCAGTGTAAGTACGGGTTTGGATTGCTTTGCACCACATCAGATCCCGACTTCTTCCCATACTACGTTATTTCTTCAACTTTAATCTTCCACTTAAAGTTTTTTAATCACTAGTAAAGAAATGACAAATGATTAAATGCATTTTATATTATTTAGTAATAGAAGCAGAAAATCAATAAATCAAAACTTTTAAAAGCCAGTTGTGTATTTAAACTGGAATACGTAGCATCTTGGAGTAGATGCAAGTGTCTGTATTCCTGCAATTTGTTCTTTGGGGAAACTATTGCAAGTAATAGTTTTTTCCTTTCCTTCAAAGGAAGGGAAGAACAAAGGAAAGAAACTGACAAAGAGTATAGAAAAAAGGATGCTAGTTTGTTTCAATCTGTTATGCTCACTAATCCGTATTGTTCAGAGCCCTGCAAAAACCAAAGGGAAGCCAAGCATGTGCAAAGGTGATGAAAAATAGACCTCCAGGAAAGCTACATCTTCTTTGCGCTAGTGTATAAATCAAATGCCCCTGAGATTTATGGTGTAATAAAGCTACTTTGCACTACTTTACTGAGAGAGCCTGGTTGCAAGGACAAGAAAGCAGCCCTATGGGACTTGCGTACTTTTGAGCAAGGTTTCCAAATACCTTAGGAAGAAGAAGCAACTAGTTACACTTCTGTCTACTCTTACTAAGTTAAATGTGAGGAAGCTCCTTCCCACCTGTGATTAGCTGTACTGTCAAGATACTTTTAAATGGGTTGAATGAAGCAGCTAATGGATGTAGAGCTTGCCACTTTGCATTTATATGTGGGGCTACAGCACGCAGTACACCAAAGCACACAAACACTTTCCCAAGAAATTTAGAAACTTAGCTTGTACGTGGATATTAAAGGAAGTTGATGGTTTCTGTAGGGGAGAATTTACTCAGGCCTGTGTGCTGGTAGAGCCTGCTCGTACTCTGCAGAGCAGTGGTTAGGTTTTTGATAGCCAGCAGGCTATCGTATCAAGTAAGCTGTAAAGTACATCTCTGAAATGTGAAAAGTACGGCAAAAAGCCAAATACAGCTCTGACTGTATGTAACCCTAGCATGCCCTCTTCCAGCAAATTCCAGATCAGCAGCAGGTGCTTTGGTTTGGGCAGCTCAGAGAAACAATTTTTATTAAACTACCACAGAAGTTGCAAGTGAAATAAGACATTTGTTAATCTGTTTAAGGATATATGTAAATTGATATTCAAAGTAGGAATGCCCTTTGGGCTTTTGGCAAGCAGCTACTGCAGCTGTTGGACATCCCTGATATAACCAGAGATCTCTGGTTTGTTTTGAGTTTACTTCCTCCCTCTCTCCCTCCCCTTCTCTCCTCTGTTCAGTAGCTTAAATGGCTTTGAAAGTATTTATTATATGTCTTACAAAAGGACAGTTATATGTCCCTGGGACTTCCTGACAGTGTTTGATGCCACATTGAGTTTAATTAGAGTTCTGCAGGATGCTGAATAGCCTCTAAGTGCATACAAGGAAAGGGTGAATGTTGTAGTTAGGCACAAAGATAAAGGAACACTATTCTAATGAAAAGTAGGTAATTTAACAAAATGAGATAATGTTGTAACACCACACTATAAATAATCCCTTCAGTTGTTATGGGTTTATGGTTAATTTTTCCTAAGTTTTGTATTATTTAATTCTCCATTTCAGTTTGAAAGAGCCAAACAAACTATAGATGCAGCTAATTTAGTGTACTTGAGAAAACATGAAACAGATGGTACAAACTGATAGAATTTGAACATTTCCCTTCAAAACTAAATAACATTAGGAGTGATAGAAGGCATAGTTTTAAAAAGGAGAAAGAAAATGTAATAAGGGAATCTGGTCTTTCAAATTGGAACTGCTCTGTTAAGTCTAAAATCTGAAGTATTTGAGGTAATACTGCTCTAAAAATAAAGTTTCAAGAAGCATGTCTCATCAGCAGTGTATCTCATGGTCCTCAAAAAGGTCAATCATAAGTGTCTCATTTCTCATTTTTTTCCAATCTGATAATAACACGGAACAGGCAAAGAATTGCTTTAGATGGGACACAAGCAATATCTGATATCACAGAAACTTTGGTTTTGTACATCTGTGTGCACACACATTCACGTACTTCTTCCTCCACCCTGCCTGAAGTTTTTATAACAGTTCAATTTGCAAGCCAGAAAGCCCATTTACCCCTACCTCACCACACGTTCCTTCAAGTCAGAAAATTAGTCTCTTTAGATCAGTGGGACACTCTCAGCAGGCTGAACTACGTATAGAAATCCTGATACTTTCATCTGACTCAGTTTTGCAAAATTAACTAAAAAAAAAAAAAAAACTCGCTTTTTTCAACTGTCTGATGCCAATAAAGTAGTTCCAGATTGTAAAACAATGAGTAGAGGGTAGAATAGAATAGAACAGAACAGAATAGCTCAGTTGGAAGGGACCTACAATGATCATGGAGTCCAACTGCCTGACCACTCCAGGGCTGACCTTAAAGCCCTTTTCGGGCACTGACGGGCATGGGGTGCTGACCACTTCTATAGGGAGCCTGTTGCTGTGTTTGATCACCCTCTTGGTAAAGAAATGCTTCCAAATGTCAAGTCTGAACCTCCCCTGATGCAGCTTTGAACCATTCCCATGCATCCTGTCGCTGGATCCCAGGGAGAAGAGATCAGCACCTCCCTCTCCACTTCCCCTCCTCAGGAAGCTGCAGAGAGCAATGAGGTCACCCTGCAGCCTCCTTCTCTCTAAACTAGACAAACCCAGAGTCCTCAGCTGCTTAGCATCCATCTGCCGAGCATCTGCCAAAGATGGGTCCTTTCCAAGAGCAGAAGAAGAAATGCCAGTGCCAAGGCTGGATCTGGAAGAGCAGGAAGGAAGCTGGGGCTCGGGAGCAGCAGCATGGCCACCTTTCCCTGGCTGCTCTCCAGCCGGGCAGCCCGCTGCATGGGCTGCTGCCTGGGGTTGTCTCTCCGCAGGTGGAGGACTTTGCACTTCCCCTTGTTGAACTTCCTGGGGCTCCTGACTTGGCCAGCTATGAGAGCCAAGCAGAGAGCGGCAGCGAGTGGTGACTCCGCGCAGGAGGAGGGATTTGGGGGCCGCTGTAGCGAGGCTGCAGCGGGCAGTGCCGGCTGGTAGGAGAGCAGAGCCCCGGGACGTGGGGGCAGAGGGTGCGGTGAGGAGGAGGCCAGGCCTGGGGTGGTGAGCGGTGGGGCAGGGGGAGAGCCGCCGGATGGAAACATCTGCCCCGGGAGCAGCAGCAGGGAGGCAGGGCTGGAGATGGGCAGCGCTAGCCTGCGGGGGCAACAATGAAATAGCACCGGGCACGTGCAGAAGGACCCATCAGCATTAACATCCCACCCCTCCCAGCAAAAAAAGCCAAAAAGGGTGAGGATAGCAACACCATCTGCACTGTTATTAGCAATGAGACTTTCTTCTGTAGTTTTTATGTATTTATTTTATTTGGATGATTGAGCTTGAGTGGCTGGGGGGCCGTCAGGGGTTTTGGGCGCCCC
>NW_010134252.1:25285-52734 GCF_000699245.1 Pterocles gutturalis | reverse complement strand
CTCCATCCTGGTTTGGCCATCCCCCGAGGCGCCCTCCAAGGTCACTGACGAAGTGCTGGCCTCTTGTTGGCTGGAGAGGCCTCAGAGCTGCTGGCCCTCCCTTTTGAGGGTCTCCTGTCCCTGAGTTTTCTCCAAACTAGACGAAGCCAGAGGTCTTCTGCTCACAGGACATTCCTTCCAGCCCTTCCACCACCTTGGTGCCCTCCTCTGGACACATTCAAGCACCTTAACATCCTTCTTAAATTGTGTGGCCCAGAACTGCACACAGTTGAGGCTGCACCAACACCGAATACAGCAGGATGATCACCTCCTTTGACCGGCTGGGGTTGGTGATGCTGTTTGGCGCACCCCAGGATACGGTTTGCCCTCCTGGCTGCCAGGGCACACTGGTGGCTCACACTGAGCTGCTGCCAACCAGCACCCCCAGATCCCTTCCTACAGAGCTGCTCTCCAGACGCTCCTCTCCCCATTTATACTTGTGTCTGACATTCAACCATCCCAGGTGCAGAATCCAGCATTTTTGTTAAATTTTATGCCATTGATGATTGCCCAATGGTCCAGTCTATATACATCCCTCCACGAGGCCTTTTGTCCCTTGGGCGAGTTAACAACACCTCCCAGTTTAATACCATCAGCAAGCTTACCAACTGTGCATTCAACTCCTGCCTTCTGATCATTGATAACAATATTGAACAGAATTGGCCCCAGAACTGAACTCTGAGGACCACTGCTGGTGACTGGCCACCAGCCAGCCGTAGCCCCATTCACTGCAACCCCTTGAACCCTGCTGTTCAGCCAGTTCTTCACCCAGCACACCGCATACCTCCCCAAGGGACACATGCAGTGTTACCTCAATCCCCAAAATAGAGTCTGTCTTTCATCGAAAGTGAGAAGAGTCAGTCTCAGCAGCAAGCCGTGTAAGAAAATAGTGTTTCACATAGGAACAAATCTTCTGTTCAGGAGGAGTGCAGACTGTCTTTTTACTTCTGTAACAGGTTGCAGTTTATTGCATAAAATCATAGAATCATTTAGGTACAAAAAGACCCTTGATATCATTGAGTCTAACCATAAAATGTTACATGTTTCATGAAAACGTATTCTTAACTGTAAGATCTGTCAAGTTACACAGGAATCTGAAACTTAGAACAAAGGCATGTTTGTGAGTGCACTGTGTTAACAAAGCTAAAACTGTATTTCTTTTTTGTCTCTGAACTGCTGCGGTGATATTCCCCATTTATTGTTGGGAGCTGCAAGATAGCGTGTTCATACTGTGTTTGGTGATTTATGTGGAAAAGACAGCCTCAGTGGGTACCAAAGTTTAGCTGCATTTTTTTTATTTCAGCATTAGATTGAAGAGAAGAGAGAAAAGCAAAAAAATTATTACAAAATCAATAGTTCCAAGACTCAGGCACTCCAGCAAGAATGTGCGATGGGTGATCACTCTACTTTTAAATTCTCTGTCAGTCAGACTGACAGACATATCAGTGTATACAGGATCTTAGTTTTCAAGCATTAAGAACTAAATGCTGAAATGCTAAACTTTGAGAAGCATTTGACTTCCTAATTGAGTTTTCTACATGTTTTGATTCATGCACAGTTTATTAACGTTAAGCCCAATTAGATTAGTTAACGGAGTTGTGGTGCTGGTACAATTGCTACTCACAGCCTATCAAGCTAGTAACATTTGTGTAGGATTATTCATGTGGCATCTGAAAATAAATTATAACTCTGACTTTGGAATGTGAGTTATTTTGCTTTGCCTGAGATACAATGCAGTGTCCACAATTATGTTGTGGGAAGATTTAAATGAAAAAATATTACATTCAGACATTAATTGGTTATATATAGGGAAAAAAAAGAAGAATCTTCGGAAATTAGGTCTGATAAGCATGCAGTAAGTGGTTTTAAGTCCAAAGGAAGAAATATTAGGGGAAGTTAATATTTGGGATTACATGATGGCTGGAGGGATACCCCGGCCTCCCAGCAGCTTTGGGTGATTCAGGGTGCTGTGCCCCCATACCCAACAGAGGGTAGCTGCAGAGCCAAAGGTTCTGCAGAAACTGAAGCAGAAGGGTGTCTGTTTATTTTTAATTCTTGAGAACTCCAGAGGCTTTGATTGGAACTGCAATAGCTGGCAATTTCCTGTGCAGAAAAATCTAATTTTCTTAATTTGGAAAAAATTAACAATCCTATGATGACACACCAAAATTATTTCATGAGTTCTGGATTCCTTAGCCATACCACCCAGACCTCAGTCGCTAGATCCAGACAACAAGCAGATAGTGCTAATAATAGACTGCTGTCTTCAGTACAGACCAGCCTAGAAGAGGAGAGACATACTTACTCATCTGTCAACAGAAAGAAGTGGTGAGACACAAAAAATATTAGGTTTTGCTCCAGATTTTGGAAGACCGTGTACTCTCCTGATGGTAGCCCCTTTATAAAACCCTGACCTCCCTCTTCCTCCTACTTCCATATCCCCTGCCCTCCTGGGCCACCAGCAAACTACTCACACAGTTGCCTCGATTAATGTTAGGTGCTAGCTCTGAGAAGGGTGTCAAGCAGTTTTCTCACACAAATCTGCAAAGCTTGCTGTAGACAGTGTATTTGGAGAATGTACCAGTTACACTCTTGTAGGCTGGGCTGAGAGCATGAAGGTGGAAATAATGTAAAGACTGGACATATCTGGGTAGTGTTTCATGGGAACAGCAAAAGGTATGCTCCAGCAAGTCTCAGGTGTCTGCTCAATAGCAAGGGAACATGATAGCATCACAACCAAATGGCTGCTCCTTTTCCTGGTAGTGGTTTTGCTTTGGGTTCTAATTTTTTTTTTCTGAAGAGGAAAATGGTAATTTTCTCTCCCTCATTTTTTGCAAAACCTGAACCATTTATTTTGAAGTTAAAAAAAAAAGCAAAACAAAAACAAAACCAACAACTTTGAACTGTGGAAATTTTCGGCTCAAATAAGTTCTACAAAGTTAAGAGCAGCTTTGCAGAAAACTTGTATTTCCCACCATTGAAGAAAAAACATGAAAAATAAATCTTGGGGCACTTTCACAGGATTTCAGTTTTTGTTTTAAATTATTCCCTTGTCTTTCTTGTAACTCCCCCTTCTCTTTGGATTTATATAACTGGCTATTTTGACTGTGCTTTCATAGTCTTCATTTCTCTCAGGAGGTTCTACCTCCTACCTGTTTTCCTGGTACGTGTATAAAATTCCATCCATGGATTTTAATGAACTGAACAATAATATACAATTTCTATTTGTGCGTAAAATCAGCCTGTGTAGGTAAATCACAATGCGTCAATATCTACCTGAAAATTTTAAGGATCTTTTCGAAAAGAGTATATATTATATCATGCTTATCCCTGGTGGGTTTTAGGGAGTGGAGAGAGGGTTGCACTAGGCAAGGTCAAAGCAGCTGGGCAAGAGGTGGGCTACCCCCTCTCTCCCACTCCCAGGTGTGAGAAAGGACCCCTATCCCCTGACCAGCTGCCGTGGTGAGACCTAATATCACTCCCTCCTTCCTATGGCATCACAGCCATCAAAGCTGCCCTTTGCTTCTTCTTTCTCTCCAAAACTGCCTTCCCATCCCCGCGGGCAGCCAGCATGGGCTCTTTGCTCTGCCCTCCCAGTCGTACCCTTCCTTTGGCGTAGCGCAGCAGCCCCAGGGGTGCCCTTCTGTCCTCTGCCCTGACCCCAAGACACTGGCTGAAGCCCTCCCCGGAATGCCTGGGATGACCCCTGGCAGTTTTTTCGCTACCTGGATGCAGCAGCAATTATAATGACATTTTCAGCTGGTGGACTCTTACAAGATATTTTTGGAGCTGACTTGTGTGTACTTAGGATGGCATGGCAGGAGGAAGAAAGATAGAAGCAAAGAAGAATTTTCCTTTCCTCTGGCAGTGGGGGGAATAGGGAGCTGCTTATTAGAGGCTCTTCAGAGGTCTCATTGGCCCTGATGTTTTTCCTTGGGTATGTCAGAGGGACATAATTTATTAGACAGCCACAACACACCGAGAGGGATAACTTGCCTTGAAAAAAAGGGGTAGGGAGGAAAATTTTGGTGACAGAGAAGCTGGAATGCTGCATGGCCAGGTCCATGTTCCCATATGCTGAAATCAGTTTTCTGAAGGTTTTTTTTTCCCTGAATCATCAGTAACCCTGGCTGTAACAGAGATGTCTCTGTTAAAAATAGCTTACACACAGCAAAACAGACCTGCAGCCTTCCTTGGCAGCTGACTCATCTGATTTCAAGATTTCATCCCAACATGCTGACACCTATGAAAGCTGAGAGAGAATTTAGAAAAATGTCATATGAGTAAATTGAAAGAAAGAATTTGTAGATAGAAGTAATACTAGATCATCTGTTTGAAGTTACTTCAGTTAAATCACAAGATGATGGCTGGTTATACCTCGAGGGACAATCCTTTGTTCCTTGCAGAAATTCGGGACATAGATGTCCTTGTTTAGCTTTGCTTCTTTGAATGTTTTACCCAGGTTACCATAGTAAGAGCCATCCTGCCACTCATGATGTACTTCTGTATGTGATTACTATGCTTTGGAGCAACAACAGGTTTTGGTCCACTGAAACCTTTTCTGAATATGTATAGCAATAATACATATGTGAATACTTTTGATACCATCAAACCACAGCAGCACGTGTTGTTATCTAATGAGCACTCTGCCACAATTTTATATGTTCAGTTCTTTCCTACATCTTTGCTAGCAAACGCTGTGTGTTTTTCTTGTTATAGGAGTGATGGAGGATGACTGCAAAGGAAAGGAAGGCGATACCATTTCTCATTTATTTTATCCACTTAAATAATTGAATGTGGTAGCTTTTAGCAAAGACACAGCTCAGCTAGGAGTGCTGACACCCACTTAAGGCAATGCATCGTGAGGAGAACTATTTGGTTCATGATTCAGTGAAGGCATATGCTTAAACCCTATTGATGTCCTCCCTCCTTCTTGCATTTAAATATTTTTTAAATACGTTACATTAAAAGCATCCTCCTCTCATGGTAACATAGGAATACATGTTTACAACATTATTTGGACTATGTTTTAGAGACAGACTTTAGAGTCTGAGTTTTGTCTTTAAGAATACTGAGTTTATAATCTGTGTGGAAATAATTGCAATAGGCTATAAATAAGGTTGTTGTTCACAAGTTGCTGTTTGACAAACAGCTTACTTTTCTCTAGTTTGTCACAAAGTCTATTTACAGCTGTGTTTTTACTAGTGACATTTCAATGAAATGTTTTATCTGTTACTTGACTTAAAATGGTGTCTCAAATCCTATGATTAACTAACACATTCATCGATTAGTCAAATCAGTAGAATAAAGATGCTATTTTTTACTGATCTTAGACATTGAATCTGGAATTTTAGTTCACAATGTACTTTTTCAGGAACTAGCAGATAAACATTCAAATCAAAAGCAGCACAACTGCTCTGTTCAGTAAAAGTTACTTTAAGTACTTTTTTGGGGGGATTCTGTTATGCACTAGCTTTCAGATAAAATAAAAAAACCCTATTTGTTAATATTTATCTAAGTTGTATGCTAGATATAAGGGAATCTTGCTTTTTGGGGTCTGTTGTTACACTTAGTGAACATCTGGTAGCAAAATTCACGGGCCATATCCCTGCTGAGTGTAAATTGTCATAGGTCCATTGACTTCAGCTGAGCTATGACTATTTATACAAATTCCCCTGCCTGTTAGTTTTTGACTTTTTAACACTAGACTCCTCTTCATTTCTGATACTATTTATTACATTCCTCTAGTGTATGGGAAAAGTTTTTACATCCCCCTTCTATTTTAGTGAAGTCTCTCTTTGAGTTGTTAACCACTTCGATGGGTATTTTCTGATATCCTAGGAGCACTGATCTTTAGGTGTGGGTGAAGATGTGCAAACAAATGATTTTATGTGCCGGAAAGGTGGGTTATTTGCGAATAAACCTTTGGTCAGAGAATGAAACTGTTTTTTCAGTGCATGGAAACAGGTAGGGCAGGAAGCCTGCACCCTTCCCTTGTGCTATGGGCACAGGGTGCCTCCATCCAGGCAGGAGCCTGATGCAGCAGTGAAATTGTCCTTACAATCCTTTCATTTCTTGGTTTTGGCAGGCGGGACACAGATGTGCAGGTGTGGGATTTTTTTGGTGTTTTACAGTTGGTTTTTGTTTTTTGGTTGGGTTTTTTTTTTTTTTTTTTGAGGTTTTCCTGTACACCTGGGTTTTGGAAGTACCACTAAAACCTCCAACCCATTTGTGCATGTTACTGAATTTCTGCCCTCTATGGGCAGAAGATGTGGGCAATGTCAGGAGCACCTGGCATTAGACCAGCTCTTCTCAATGGATGAATAGCAATAGTCGAGGCAATACTGGCTTTGAAAAAACCCATTCTTTTCCTCCATCAAATATTTATACCCTAGTACTGTTGCCTTGAATGTCACTAGTAAAACTTACGTTGGTCTCTTGTGCACAACAGGATGCCTATGAGAAACAGCAATTTTATAGCCTATAGTAACTATTATTTGAAAGACAACACTTGACAAATTTTAATTCATGGTGAAACAAGAAATTGAGTGTTTTATTTTATATTTTCCCTGAAAAGTAAATATATAAACCAAGTACTAAGTGTTCTTCTATAGTAACTTTATATAAATTCACCATGTTTTTGACAGGAGTAAAATTTTATAGATGTAATATGGCATATGACAAGGGTAGTATGTTTCTCTTCTCTCAGATCTTCTCTGTGACCTGTTTCAGTGGGAGGGAGGGAGTATTTGGAGATGTGGACTCATTTAATCCATTGAAAAGCGGTCTCCTTGTGAGCTGAGTTCACTCCCTGGCACTATGATATGACACATATCAAGAGTAAGGGTAACAAATTACAAAGGCTGTAGTGCCAGATTATAAGAGGTCCTGATTCTAGGATGCAGTATAAACCGTTAATACATATGTATATTAAAACCAGATATTCCTGATTTTTTTACTGCAGCCCTTTATAATGACCTTCCCACAAGTAAGGGTGATTTGCCTCTCTTTGATTAAACATAAACCCTTTATTCCTTTAATTCTTTGCATTGCAGGTTATTTAACTTCTGTGCTTTATGTTTATGAAGTAGCCACACGCCGGGCTAAGTAAACTCATAATCTGAAATTTGATGCCTGTCTTTTTCCCTCTGATCTTGCTGTTGATTATAATCGTCCTCTTTACATGGCTTTTGCCATCAGTTTTCGAGCCATAGCTATCAAAAACTCAGACTTTCCCACAAGATGAGTAACAGTATACCAAATGTTGTATTTCTCTACCCTTAGAAAATAGGATGACATAAATAATTTGTCCTTTCCTTCATCTGTCACTGTCTAACTATGGTTTTCTGTGCATTTTTTCCCTGCTTTGCCACTCCACTTGTAATGGAATATGAGGAGGAGTCCTTATATCCTCTTTTAGCATTTAACAGTTTTTAATTAAAAACTCTTTAATCCCCAGATGGTATGAAGGAAGGTCAAAACTTCAGGTTTGTTATTTGTTGTGGGAAAATTTACAGGAAATTTTAACTTCACTTAGTTTTCTTGTGGGCAACTGATGTAACAAAAGTTCTACTATCTTTTTGAAAAATTAACCTCTGGAATATCCTGTTATATTCTATGAATTGGCTTAGTATTGTTTACTTTGGTAAAGAGTAATCTGAGGATGTATCTATCTCTCCAAATAACTTCTAAATTTATTATTTTAATATATCAAAATACGTTGTTCTCAAATTATAATTTTAAATAATATTTTTGTTCACTTTGTTACAAGGGTAGGCTGGTATGCTATTATAAAATTAGCACTTTTTTAATGTATTCAAATAAGTTTGTATATTTGAGTTTTATGGTGTATTTCTGAGTTTCTTTTTATGGCTGATGCACAGTGCTCTTTCTCTTCTGTTTTCAGGAAAATAGATTTAACTTGCAGGTATCTGTTGTCTCTGTAGGTTAAGTTTGTGAGATGGAATCAGAAAAAAAGGTATCTTACCAGCAATAAGCATCTAGTACTTCTTAACTCTGTTTTCAGAATTGCTGTCATGAGCCCTTGATAAAGAGTGTTATGCCTTCAAGTGTTTTCTGTATTTTTCAGCAAAACCACTAGGTCTGCACTCACTGCATTTTCAGGGGCACCAAATATATACTGAAAGCTCTCATCAGACTTATGTGCTTCACAAGGTGATTTTAGTATTGAACAGAGGTTCCACGGTTGCCTTTTATTTACTGTGCCTTTTTTGTTTCATATGCCCTCTGGACTGTTCAGCTGTGACAGTTGCGTACAATAGATTGTGTTACCTAGATATCATACACTGTATTGTGCCCAGATGTATTCTTTCAGCATTTCAGATTTTCCATTAAGAAAAGCTTCTTTGTTTCCTAAGTGTTTTCTGTTGTAGTTTTTTGTTTGGTGTTCTTTCTGTGTCACATGTGAAATTAAAGTGATGCTTTATGTGAGGGCAGAGGTGGTGATGTTCAGCTTGTTTTTGCAGCACATGCAGTACCCGTAGAAATCTCTCCGTATACTTCTAGAGGAGATACCTACCTTATGGAAGTCTTGAGTGACCTCCATCTAGAGAGATTCCTATTCATGCATGCTGGGGTTTATTGCAACTCAGAGGCACCTGTTGTTGCAGTGCTTCCTTTATAGACCCAGATGTCTCTGGAAGTTACGGTTTCTGCCAGTTGGAGGAGGTTCAACTGGCCCCGTATCACTGAACCTGCAGCTTTCTTCTACATTGTTTTTTTTTTGGCTAATTCTCCATTGCATATAGACTTCTGCCCACAAACCTGAAGGCAGACTGTGTTTAATCAGGCAGTGCAATGCATGTGTGATAAAGAACTTGTAAATTTCTTATTAGTGCTTGGTTCTTCAAGGTATTTCCAGACCTGGTAAGCCTGGTTAGTCTTAGAGGCACTCCATGTTGTACATAAAAGTAGTATCAGTGTTTTGGTTTTATTTTTGCATCCCTGAAATAAAACGTTCTCTTGATTTAGCTTTATATTAGAAAGCTAGTTCTTGACTTAATTGTTCTGGCAGATCACCTTATGGGCCTGGAAAACTAATGGCGTTCATCCTAAGAAATGAAAGCTGGGGTTTTAGGAGTAGAAGGTCTGTCTAGTCAAATTCTTCATGATTTTATTTTTAAATCCAAACTCTGGTCAAGCATCAGACAAGTAGTTGGGAGGAGAGTTCTCTTAGTAGAAAAATATACTTTACCTCCACTGTAATGGAATGCTGAGAAAAATCATGTTCCAGGTGTGCTGTATTTGAGACTGCCCTCCAGCAAAGGTGAGAAAAGAAAGTCAATACTTAGGATGTTACTGACTCTGTTCTTTTTTTAAAAAAAGAAGTTACATAAAAATGGAAGAAAACCACTAGTGAGAAAATAGTGAGTGTCCTGAAACATTCAGAAAGAATCAATAAAGAACAAAGGCAGAAGAGTAGCTATGGTAGTTAGCTTGTAAGATTTCTGCAAGTGGAACAAATTGAACTCTTCTGGATTCCTGTTGTGGAGTCAGATTTCTGCCAGATTTCAAGGGTTCTTGATCAGAGCAGATTTTACAGCTCAAGCAGCAGGAAATTGAAGAGTCAGTACTTCTGCCTATTTTCAGAAGCTTTTAACTCTTGCTCTGATCAGCAACTGAATTGCTGGCATATGGTTTGGAGCATGAATCAAAGCCACACGTGGTTCCACAGACTCCTGTTTGAACTGAGCATGAAGCCACTCCTGCGCTGTTTTACCAGATTCCCCCCCAACTTGCTTTTTGCTGAGGATGTTTTGCCATGTGCTGAGTGTACATGTAGCTGAGGGAAGGAGTAATCTGTAAGGAGAATCTGAGCACTGCTACTTCTGCAGCTTTATTGAAATCAACTGTTTTCCTAAGAAGACTATTGCAATTTTATCCCCTCACTCACTGTATTCACTGAGTTGCCTGACCTGACAAAGATGCGTGCAGAGTAACAGCCCAGCTTCTGCCAGAGTGTCTGACATCAGGTTACTGTTTACTTTCACTTGCATCCATGGTAATGGTCATATCCAGTTTAGTTTAATCAGCAGTTGACTAGAACATGGGAGAAGGGAACATATGTGTGTATATATAGCATCTAAGCTGCATTTAGAAGTTCTTGACAGAAATAAATAAACTAAGCTAAGTAAGAGATCACACTGCTTTTGTCATCAAACCCATGCTGTCTGGAGTGCTTTTTTCTGTAGATTTTTTTTTTGTGTGTGTGTGCTGGTAAGAGAGCCCTGCACTGAGAGTTGAAGTGTGAGGTACAGTTTCAGTTAGATACATTGCAGACTTTCTTCTGCAGGATAGGGACCTGAATTTACTCTTGAGAAGGAGGTCAAACAGGGGTTTCATATTCATTCAGCTCCTTATGGGAATTACTGGCTTCCTACTGAGGTGGTCAAGGATCATAAAACAGGCACAGACAAAATGCTTTAATATTTTTGGCCCCTCAGGCATGATACAATTGTTGCAAAATTAGAGGTTTTGTTGTAAGAGTGAAAGAATTTCACTGCAGAAATTAATTGATCCTGAAAGACTCCTCTTTTACTTCATTCATCATAATAAAAAACTTACATACCTTTGTGGAAGCAGAACTTGTTTCAGAGTTTGTAGATAAAATGTTGCTTTATGAATATTCAACAATGGTACTTGGACAAGGAAATAAAGGCCAGATCTGTACAGCAACTGCATGGGACACTTCATATCACCATGGTTTATCTAGCAGCTGTGTGATCGAAAGGGTCCTGTTAAGTCAGTGTCTTTCCTGGCAGAAAGGGACAGATGCTGCTGGAGTGGTGATCGATGGTTCCAGCTTTTGGCTATACTGTACAGGCAGTCCTGCCCAACCTTCCACTGCCAAAAAGTTTATACTTTAAGAAATAGTGATGATATTTCCCAGAAGAGATGAGCTTTATCAGGGAGACACAGTAGAGAAAAAATGAAAAGATGTTCCTAAAACAGTATAAGATAATGGAAATAATGGGCTGCACTCAGCACTGTGTAGGTGTTGGGTGATGCATCATGGATAGCTGTTATCAGGCAGCAGGTTTTCCTGATTATTTGGCCCAGCTGAAGTTATGTTGTTTTACACATATTTGCCGACAGTTTTGTCCTACTTATGGGGCACCCTAAGGAAGGGTGAAGGTATCTGTAAGAAAAGTGGAAACATGGGTGACCAAAACAAGTATTGATATCCAAAGATAATAAAGTACAAAGTGCAGAAGGGTATTGAAGTAATGCTTCAAAAATTGCTGGTATGGGAGAGCTACCTCAGACTTTTGAACTGATTGTTTAGTTACAAAAGCTGATTAAGCTTTCGAGTGTCCTAGGATTACTCTAGAGGCATGGTTTTCTAGACTATGTTTTATGACTTTTTTGGTCCATCATGGAGTGAATGACGTGATGTGAATCCTTCAGGCCAGGGAACCGTACCACAGAGGCTGTGTCATGCCAGAGGAAACTAACAACATATTGGATATTAACTCTGAGAGCACTCTCGCTCTGAAGCCCCTTTTCAGTGCTCAGACAGTTATGATCTACAGATCAGCTCTGTATTATTTACTGGGGCTCTGAGGATGGTGTATTGACCCACTGAGCCTTTAGGCTAATGCTTTTTGACAAAATATTTATGTTGATGTAAGGGAGTAAAATTTGGCCCCAAACTTCATTGAACTGAAAAATGTATTAAAATACATTTTGGAAGAGGAATCTGGCAATTCTCTCTCTGAGTAGAGAGAAGAGGAAAAGAGGTTAAAACCTTGGTTACTTTTTATTGTTTACCTAATTCAGAGTTCAGAATTATTCTGTGTTTTAATTAAAGCTTGGCAAGGTCTCTTTTGCTGTTCACTACAGGAAATGAAGAAAGGAAGAGAGAAGTAGGAGAAGAGAACCAACTGCTTGCCTAATTCTACTGGGTGCAGCTAGATGTCAAAAATGCACAGTGACATGTAACAAGATCTATTTTGCTGCCTCAGTCTAACAGCTTTTTAATAGATTCATCTGTCAAATCCCATTATTATTAGCTTATGATTTTTAAATTAATCTTGGGTTTTGGTTTGTTTCTTTCTCTAATGAGCTATTTACAGGGTGCCTCATTAATACTTCTAAGGTAGTATAAACAAAATTGGAGGAGAAAGCTGCACCTGGGAAGTGTAACAATTTCAGATTTACAGTCTTTTGGGGTCTTTTTTTGTTTATAAGAATATATTTTGTAAAAATTCGTTGGGGACAGATAGACTTTTGCTTATACAATCCTAACTTGTCTTTTGCAGAGAAGATTACCATGAAGATGGGTTCTGTCAGCCATACAGGGGAATTGCATGTGCACGAATCATTGGAAACAGGACCATTTATGTGGACTCGCTCCAGATGCAAGGGGAAATTGAAAACCGAATTACTGGTAAGCTTATACATCTCCATAGCAGGGCAAAAAACTTTTGTGAAAGTATCTAGTTCAAGTATAAATAGTGCTATTATCCTTTTCAGTTTTTATTGACCAATGACTAAGACATCCTTATAGTAAAGCTTAGAGAAGGTGAGCCAGTTTCCCACTTGTGCATTTAGGAAAATTTGGAGCAAGGAAGATGAATATCTGATGTCATGTGTAGAAGCTTTTGCCATGTCCCTAAGTAAAAATGTCAGACCATTGACTTTTTAACAGCTTGTAGTTTATACCAGAGCTTCTTGCATGAGGGATTCAAATAGAAGATTTTTTTAAAAATCAATTTGTGATGTAATAAAAAATGACTGGTTTTTTATTTTCTTTAAAAATGTATGGTGGCATTTTCCTTGGATTTCCTCCCCTATTGCATATTCCTGGCAGAGTCTGGATTTTGCACCGATTAATGTAGAACCAGAGTTGACCTTACTGTGTTCTGCACGTGCTGATTCTTTCTCTGATCATCCTTTTGGTACAGAATCACAAACATGCATCCAAAAACTTAATTACGTTTAATGGGCTGTACATCAACATGAATTTTCTTCACTGAACCTCAGTTAGCTGACATTAGCATCTGTGACTCTGATGGTCATATGTAAAGCTGGTCATATGTAAAGCAAGCAAATGAATAGAGGAATAGAGCAAACTGTTCATCATAATATACAGTGAATTAACTCACTCAAGTAGGAGCATATTTGCATCTGGCCAGATACAGCTAACTAGTTGAATCTGCAATTTTAACATAACTAGTTGCTAGAAAGAGTTTTACTTCACTTGTCAGCATTGTCTCCTTAAAGATATTACCTTAAGGGCTTATTGTCAAGGCAGAAATCCAGGTCAAGTTTTTTTCTGTTCTTGAGATGGTAATCAGATTCTGGGACTGGCAAAATCCAAGTGCTGACCTTTCCTTGCACTGTTGCAACTCATTCTTCTCCCTCCTTTCTCCTGTACTCTGTTGTAATTCCAGACTCTTTTACCATTATGTCATTAATTACTACATTCTATTGATACCATTTTTTTCTATGACATAATCTCTACCCTGTTTGGATGTTTTTCAGTAATATGGAAATATTCAGCTATCTGAAATTTGTAACTCTGTGAGTTAGATGCATAATGTCTTTTTCAAAAAAAGCCCAACCCTAAAACTGTGATATCTTCCAGAAAATTTTATTGATGAAATTATACTTGTTTCTGGAGTATACAACATTGACATTCATGACCTGGCCTGTCCTACAAACATGTAGGGACTGATTATCGGTTAAGTTTTGGAGGCTGGGAGCTGGGACTCTCTGTCCTGGAGTTGGGGAGAATTTCTGATGGAATCATTCTTTTTGAGGAAAACTCTGTGAACCACCATGCAGAGCTGCCCAGTGCCTAGCTAGACAGTGATGATAATCCATTAATAATATGGCATTTTCAAACTTTATGCATCTGAAGGACATACCAAATGCCTTATGCAAAATAACTCTAAGGATTTCACAGCATACTTGGTTCTTACTTAAAGCAAGACTGGGTGTTCTCTGTCCAAACGACGCAGCATTTTTGAAATTGCGGTAGCTTGTTAGACAAAAAAAAAAAAAAAAAAAAAGTACAACTGCTGCTGAGATTTTGCTTATACTTTAGCCCATACTTCCTAAGTGCAGTTTTTGGTGGAAGGCCTTTGTGCCCAGAGCCGTAGGGCATCCAGGGGAGGCTGTGCATGGGGAATGGTGACACCTACCGCCTGACACCGAGAACATCTAACAAGGTTACAGGCGACATCTATGGGGAATTTTCATTCTGGATTTTCATTTCCCTGCTGCATTGACATGTGAAATACATCCCCTTTGTCTCTATGGCCTCTGGCGCTGTTCGGTCCCGGCCATGTGGTTAGCTGGGAATTGCAGGCTTCTATTAAAAAAGGAGGATGTTTCTGGAGAAAAACATGAGACATGACTTGAAAGACTGGAAGGCCAGCAATAAAGAGTGTATGGACCTGAACCTTGACCTGTGAATATGTGTGGCTAGCAATGTCTTTACTTTGCTGTTTTATATCTGTTTAAATAACTAAAAAAATAAACCCCTTGGATGCTACCACACAGTACTGCAGGCTCTTGTGCCTCCCATTGAAATAAGGACATGAATTGTGAACTCTTTACTCATGCTGATTTGAATTCTGTAATGCCTTCACAAAAATTAGTGTGGTGTTTCAAACAGGCAGTAACGATTGTTTCACTCTCCAGGTTGTTTTTTTTTTTCCCTGTTAATCTTTGGGACAAGCACGTGTCACAGCTGTCGTTTGGGGCCTGATATCATGCTTGCATGCAGTGTTCCCTACATGACTGATAACTGATGATATTTCTGTGTTAACATTCCTGTATTTAAATAAGCAAAGGTGTAAACAATATGGAAGGCTGGAGTTGGGCTTGCTTGCTGCACGTCTGGTGTTTAGGAAGAGACAGGATACTCTCTGATAGCAGGTGGCAGCAGGAAGTAGATGGTTGAAAGGAGACAGCTGGACAAGAGGGAAAGAATTGATTTGTAGGTTGTAAATAGACTGCTGAATGACCTGAACTGCTCATTTCCTCTCTTTTTACAGTGTGCATTGGTGGAACGTGCAGTCTAGCAAGCCTCACTCACAAATGATGCTTTCCAGTGTGGGAATGAATGTTCCTATATTTAAAGCTTGATTCATCCCCAGATACATGATGTAGACACGCATTTGTATTTGCTTTGCAATGTGCAAAAAAACTCTCAGATAAATGATAGTGTGTAGATGCTGAGAGCTGAAGAGGAGGATTAAGTTCCTAGTTCATTATGACATTCATCTTAATCTGATCTGTATGCCGAGATTGATTACGTTCGTTTTTCCCAAAACTGCTGCCTATTAAGCTTCTCATGTCTATTAATAGCAATATCTCCCCAAATACCAATGGCATACTTCCTTTTGTTTGTCAAGACTTGAAAAACACTTGTCTTGTTTATTGATCAAAGTGTCTACAGGAGAAAGAAGCTGGGTGATCCTTGTTCAGATTTTATCTAATTAGGAACTTTGGAAATGCACATCAGCATCCTGGCAGGTGTATCTTGCCTTCACTCTTTGTTCTTTCAAGCTAAAATTAGTCAAGTGCCACCAGTTTGCTCAGTGCTAGTCACTTGGGTAACTTCCTAAGAACTAAGGTCCCACGAGCTCGTGCAGACATCAGAGGGACACTGGGATGCTGGGTTTGCTTTCTGCATTTATCAGCTCTCCTTTACAGCAGAAATGGACTAATTTCCCTGCTGCTTAGTAAGCTTTCAGACCCTCAAGAAAATATCAAAGTTGCAAAAGGCAAATGACGTGAAAATTGTGTTGTGTCTCATGCTTTTCATGAATTGATACTTAAGCAGTACTTTTGTTCCTTTCCAGCTGCATTTACCATGATTGGCACTTCCACACACTTGTCTGATCAGTGCTCACAGTTTGCTATACCATCCTTCTGCCACTTTGTGTTTCCCCTCTGTGATGAGCGCTCTCGGACCCCTAAGCCACGGGAGCTGTGCCGGGATGAATGTGAAGTTCTGGAGAATGATCTCTGTAGGCAGGAGTACAACATCGCTAGGTCAAACCCCCTCATCTTGATGCAACTGCAGTTGCCTAAGTGTGAGGATCTCCCACGACCTGACACCTTGGAAGCTGCCAACTGCATAAGGATCGGGATCCCTGTGGAGAGACTCAGTCGATGTAAGTCTGGGTTTGTTACTTCCTCAGGTTGGGTCTGAGAGACAATATTTTTCAGTCATTCTTTCTTTAAAGAAAGTACTGCTATACTGGATGCTACTGCTTTTTATCATGTTAATACTGACCATAATCTTACACTATAGTAAGGTATAGCTAGGAAGGTGAGGAAGTTTAAAGGATGCTGCTTAGTACTGAAAGGGGTCATATCAACCACCTTGGGCTATAAAACTGCTCACACAGCCAATTTGGCTCAGTTTTGCAGGGGGCAGCAGTGCATTACAGGCTTCCCTTCCCACATGCCTGTCCCCCACCTCTGGCTCAGTCCTTGCCTTTCTGGATTGCTTCCTGCCGTACAGCTATTTGTGAGTTCTGTTTACCCATCAATAAACCTCAAATAGGCTATGGAAGCTTCATTGGCAAAATCTGTTAAAAAATTAAACATTTAATGTTTATACTTTCTATATAAATCCAAAAGAACACTAATCCTGTAAATTGAGGATGGAATGCAATTGTTTGGCTTCACTCAAACAGTATGGGTGAAAACATTGATCTCGCTTTCGTGAATTTATATTTGCATTCAGAAACAGAAGGGCTGTTCTGTTGTCAGTAATTACGTGCTGACGATTTTTCTGCCTACTCTGTTTCCTAGCAATTAATCACTCCCTTTGCAGTGTTCAACAAGTGAACTTCAAGGGACTGCAGATGTTTAAAGTTCAAAGTGTGATAAAATTATTCTGAATATCTATTGTCTAAACCCACAGTCAGGAGTAGGGTTTATGGCATAATGGTGGGCCTGGAAGTCTGGCTGTGTGCTAGTAAGGCAATAATCTAGTGTAGTCTGAAAGCATAAATAACTGAGAAAATTATGACAGAGGCAAATCAGCCAGGGAAGAGGTATCAAGCAAACGGAATGAGAATAAAAACAACAAAAAGTCTGGCAAAAGTCATCTGTGACCCTCGGAGCCAGAGGTGCTCCCTGTGGTGTGAGTACCCTGGGGGTTTGGAGAAAGGGCTTTGAGAGTAGCTGCATTCCTGAGGGCTGGGGAGAGGCACTCTAAAAAAATGGAGGCAGTAATGTTGCAAACATGCAGAAAAAAGCATAATTCAGTTCAGGTAATACATATAAGAGAGAAGCACTCACAAAGTTTGAAGGGAGGATAGCAGCAAAACAGAGAGAGAACAGAGAGAGAATAAAGACAGGAGTTCAGCAGATGTGAAGGTGATGTGCCTAAAGAGAGGAAAAGCCTGAGTCCCTTCTTTCAGAAGAAGAAATGACAGAAAAATTGGTAAGAGGAGTTAGAAAATGCAGTACTAATTTCTCTAGGAAGTGGGTAGTTTGACGAGGGCAGGAAGATTATGAGAAATAAAGGTGCTGGGAAGGTTACGCTGTTGGCATCTGAAGACTTTTCCAGAAGTGAAACTGATATGCGTAATTTAGTTTAACTTGTTCTGTATCGAAATGTCCATGCAAGCTCCTTAGTATCAGCTTGCGTTCAGTTACCAAATATTGGTGCGTTTAGCCATTAATGCTGTGACACTCCAGGGCAAAATCCAGAAATAACTGGGTGTAAGAGTACAGATACCTGCAGAACTGAAATTTCAAAACCCACAGCTTTCATTTAAATCCTAAAGTACCTAAATTTGAGTACTTTTTGCATATATGGTCTCTGCACTTCAGCCAAACCAGAAGTGGCCTTTCTGTCCCTTGACTGTTTTGTTATTTGCAACATTTTGTCAAACCCTGTGTTACAGATCATCAGTGCTACAACGGTTCTGGAGCAGACTACAGAGGGACGGTCAGCACTACAAAGTCTGGCCACACTTGCCAACTCTGGGACTCCCAGAGTCCCCACAACCATGATCTGACAAGCACACAGTTTCCAGAGCTAGGAGGAGGACATGCATATTGCCGAAATCCTGGAGGTCAGATGGATGGGCCCTGGTGTTTTACAAAGAATAAAAACGTACGCATGGAACTGTGTGACATACCTTCTTGTAGTATGTATTCTCTTTCTTTTTTTCCACTACTACTGACCTGAATCCTGTGTAATTTTCAATGTCCCCTATTTTTAAGTACAATTCACTTAAGAGGGTTATGCTTTCAAAGGTTTCACTTGCTGTAATGTGGCACCCTTGTTTTGTGTTGTAGGCACTTATTTTCTGGAGATCAGAGCTCATAACTGAGACATTGTGACACTTTTTTATTACATATTGGGTGCTTAAGCTGAGATAACCATTAATGATATTGCCACAGCTTGAATTGTAACTTGTCAAATGCCAGACTTGATGTACTTATCACCTGTCTGTGTTTGGTTTGCCCACACTACCCAATGGTATATTGCTTTTGCTTTGTATAGCATCTTGCAGGCAGCAAGGATTGTCAGATCCTGTAGAGGGAGATATAGCACCATGCTTTGCTGGAAGAAAACTGTGCAAAGTGCAGAAGCAGAGGTGTAAACCAGATGATTTTATCAGAATAGTCCTACACTACTTGCTAGTGGCTCTCTACTGCACAACTGATAGCAAAAATAAAAAGCACAGCTCCACAGCTCTCACAGCTTAATACTGTCCCGCTCACTTCCCTGTATTGATATAGCCTTCACTCTAGACCTGTTACAAAGGTCTTTGTCATGTCTTTGGACATGACAAAACAACTTAATACTGTGCTTTGTTAAGAAGAAAAGCATGTTTTCTGCAGCAACAGATGTATCATAGAAGCCATAAAAGTGGTTTTGTTGTAGATTGCCTGGATATTTAAGAGCACTTAAAATTGATATGAAATTTCTTCATTACTTCACTTTTTCACATTAACATAATTTGACATTTATAATAAATTTCTGTGTTACATGTAGCATGGTGTAAAGATAACACTGGGATGTGGTTGTGGTGAAAGCAGTAGCCACAAATAGCAAAACCACAGATTGCGAAAAACATCCCAGGCATTTCCAGTGAACATTTTGGACATCACTATGCTTTCCTGGAGTCTCAAAATACCAAGAAAAAATCCTTTTATGAAGTTTCCAGAACAGTCTTATTAAGTGTATTGATGGTTCTTTCATGTCTGTCTCACTGCAACATAAAAGTACTTTAATTCTATTAAGTACAGAAGAAGTAATACCTTTGCCTGTGAGAAGTGAGATTTGTTTTATTCTGGGCAGAACTAGAACCAGTGGAGGTAAAAAGTGGGTAAAGTGCTGATGAAATATCTGAAATTGGGTGAGAAGGCCAGACTGCAATCTTGTGGTGGGGTTTATGACGTTGAGTTCACTGCTTTATATACTGTGATGATGACTACTCACTTGTTTTTTATCCTGTAACGAAATCATGTAATGATACTCTGGTCTATGTTCTAGAGTTTCCACAACAAGAATCCTGAAAAATAAAGTGAAATAAACCCCATACTGTTACAGTCAATACCTTAAATGTGGGGCTCCCAGTTTATCTTCATACTGTTAGTTGCTATGTCCGTTCAACCTTCTTTGAAATATTTAATGGAAAGTTACAGAGAAGGGGGAGAGGGTAATGTGACTTCTGTTTTTAAACTATAGGAGTTTACTTTTTGTTTAAAATATAGTATTATTAATCATATTATAGTTCTTGCTGTTGTTGTCGTTGTTTTACTATCAAATGCGTTAAAATGTTTATTGTAAGCAATGAACTTTTCTGTGCCTGACAGGTCCACGTGACAACAGTAAAATGGGGATCCTCTACATTCTGGTTCCCAGCATAGCCATTCCTCTGGTTATCGCCTGCCTTTTCTTCCTGGTCTGTATGTGCAGGAACAAGCAGAAGGCATCTGCTGCTACACCACAGCGCCGCCAGCTGATGCCATCTCCTAGCCAGGACATGGAAATGCCACTCATTAATCAACACAAGCAGGTATTTTTTTCCAGAGTCTGGTTAGGCCATATATTTCCAAAGTGTTGTGATTTTCAGTGTGTCAGGTTATCAGCATTCGAATTGAACTGTCTTGTAAGGGACCTAATTTTCACACTGTGCTGGCCATCTACTTCAGTGAAAACCAGGTCTTCCACTTGCTAGCTGTGTCCGGGAATCCTGGTCTCAGGCAACAGCTTTCAGGACAAAGTATTTCATGACATTTGCCCTTACCTGTCAATCCCCATTCTACCTGTTGTCACAATGACTGGAAATGTTGTTATTTCTGATCCGGTCTTCAGCCTGCAGCTCATTTTTCCCTCCTGGTGATGATGTGGCCGATTTGCTTGTTTAAAGGAGGATGCACGGTGGGGTTTCTTGTCTGAACTGTTGGCTCAATCCGCTAGTACTCTGAACCACCACCAAGCAGAGAGCTGAACCAGGGTGCGACATGTTCCTAAGGCTATGTATCACAAAGAAAAGTGAAACGAAAATGGCTTTGAACTTCTGTCTACAGATCTCAGCTCCTGCATATGGTTTTCTGGGTCAACTGACTGCTCTGTGCACGAAAATGCTGTTCAGAGCTGAATTTTTAATCACAGCATTTGCAAGACGCAAGCTCTAAAAGACAATGCTCAGTTTTGAACAATTGGCAACATCTGTTCAGGAAACTGCAGAATACTTGCGGGAGATTACCAATTGTAACAAATTGCATTGATTTTGTGTGATAAGGGAGAGGTTTAATGGCTGAGTCTGGGCTATGCTGGAAAGTGTCCAGTCCACAGTCTATTGGCCACTAAAATCAGAGCTTGTTCACAGATCACCTGTTAAAGCCTCTTTCCAGCATGCCTTGCTCCCCCCTTGCTTTCCCTGACAGTTACAAGAGGGAGGCTCTGGGGATTTCTGACTCTTGGCTTTGCCATGTTTTCCTCCATGTACCAGAGATAAATTACTTCTTCCTTCTGCTCCTCTTCCACCCCTTCTCCATCAGAGCTAGTGCAAGGTTTCTCAGCATGGGTACTGTGTACTGCTTACCCACAGGCAGGGGCCATTCCTGTAGTGCAACAGTGGAGAAAGGGCATATCTGCTACTGCAGAATCAAAAGAGAGAGGTTTTGTTCCTCCTCCTGCTGGAAGGGATGTTTTAGTTCCCCGCAAGGCTACCACCTCCTCAGCCAGTGCCCACAGCTTTTCTGACAGATCTGCAGTGGGCACCTGTGGGCAGACCTGCAGGGCAAGTGCAGTTGTAGTTAATAGACATCATCGTTTGCCAGGTTTACTCTGAACTGATTATTCATTTAGCTTGCAGGAAATATGGTTGCTCCTCTGTAAAAATAATTACACTCATCATCTTGCAGCATAATTCAATTTACACTTCTGATAATAGCTAACTCATTTCATGGTTAACTGTAAAATCACTATACTGACGTGAATATACAAAAAGTTGAAACATCATTTTGGTGCAATTTATCTTCCATTTGGAGCATCTAACCACTGGGTGCTTTTCTTTAATAAAAGATTCTGTTGTTTACAAAACATTGTTACTTTTTACTGACTTACCTTCTTTACATCATTTCAGGCTAAACTTAAAGAAATCAATCTGTCCACTGTGCGCTTTATGGAGGAACTAGGAGAAGAGAGATTTGGCAAAGTCTACAAGGGGCATCTTTTTGGTACAGCACCAGGTGAACAGACGCAAGCTGTTGCTATCAAGACACTTAAAGACAAAGCAGAACTGGCTCTTCGGGAAGAATTCAAACACGAGGCAATGATGAGATCACGATTACAGCACCCAAATATTGTTTGTTTGCTAGGAATAGTGACAAAGGAACAACCCATAAGCATGATATTTAGTTATTGTTCCCACAGTGACCTCCATGAGTTCTTAGTGATGAGGTCTCCCCATTCAGATGTTGGCAGCACTGACGATGACAAGACAGTGAAATCCACTCTGGAACCATCAGACTTCTTTCACATCGTGACTCAGATAGCTGCAGGAATGGAATATCTTTCAAGCCATCACGTTGTCCACAAGGACTTGGCCACTAGAAATATACTGGTGTTTGATAAATTGAATGTGAAAATATCTGATTTAGGCCTTTTCAGGGAAGTTTACGCTGCTGATTACTACAAACTGATGGGAAATTCCCTTCTTCCTATCCGGTGGATGTCCCCTGAGGCTATTATGTATGGCAAGTTTTCTATAGATTCGGATATATGGTCATACGGAGTTGTGTTGTGGGAAGTTTTCAGCTATGGCCTGCAGCCTTATTGTGGTTATTCTAACCAGGATGTCATTGAGATGATCAGGAACCGACAGGTTTTGCCATGTCCTGACGACTGCCCCACATGGATATACACTTTGATGTTGGAGTGTTGGAATGAATTTCCCAACAGAAGACCAAGATTTAAAGATATACACAACAGGCTAAGAACATGGGGAAACCTTTCTAATTATAACAGCTCAGCGCAAACCTCTGGGGCAAGTAACACCACGCAAACGAGTTCTCTCAGCACAAGCCCTGTTAGCAACGTCAGCAATGCTAGGTACATTGGACCAAAGCAGAAGACTCCAGCTTTCCCTCAACCACAATTCATACAAATGAAAGGGCAGATGAGATCGATGGTCCCACCTCCTCAGCTGTACATTCCAGTCAATGGTTACCAGCCAATGCCTGCCTATGGCGCTTACTTGCCAAATTTTTATCCTGTCCAAATTCCAATGCAAATAGCTCCTCAGCAAATGCCTCCCCAGATCATTCCCAAACCAGGCTCCCACCATAGTGGGAGTGGATCCACCAGCACAGGCTATGTAACAACGGCACCTTCCAATGCATCGGTGGCCGATAGGGCTGCTCTGCTCTCGGAGGGCACGGATGACACACACAACGGAACGGAAGACATTGCCCAGAATCCTGTCCAGGAGGAGGAGGAAGAGGAGGGCTCTGTGCCTGAAACAGAATTGCTGGGAGATAATGACACACTTCAGATGGATGAAGCAGAAATTCAGTCAGAAGCCTAAGGAATTTGGCCTCATTGCTAAGAATTTCACATCACTTCCATGCATGGAGACTGTAGATCCTTAGGCTTAGTAGCAGTGATTTTGATCTGAATGAAAGAAACAAAACTAAAAAACCCTGTAGCCATATAAAGTGCAGCAGTAATGATATACCAGGTTTATTGACCATTGCCACCGTCAGATTTTGCAAATATGATGGTATTGAATTGCTGGATTTAATCTTTTTTACTGTCCTACAGTTCTTGAAGGAAGCTGCTTTTCAGTTATGTACTGTTGCTGTGCAACGTGTTGCAGAGTAGCATTGCACATCATATATATCATGATATGTGAGTGTAATGTTAGTGAATTATGCTTAAACAAATAACACAAAAAGGAATCCAGCTATGGTTGCAGAATTGCTCTGAGCACAAAGAAGTGCCCTGGATGTGATGGACAGCTTAGTTTATAGTATTTATCTCTTTGATATAATGAACACGAGATTGTTTGCTTTTGGAGCCTGAAAAAATAACAAGTTGAGAATACTGATCTGTGTTTGTATTATGATAACCAGAAAAGCAGGGAAACGGAACATAAAATTGACTGTGCTGAGTCAGACTGTGGGTCTGTCCAGCCCAGTAGCATGTCTCAAAAGGCCATCGATAACATCTGCCCAGGGAGGACTGCAAGGGCAATTTCCCTTGTAGAATTTCCTCAGGGTATTTCCCCAGCCTCCAGCAATTTGTGGCTTAGGGACTTCCCAAGCCAGAAGTGGAATTTTTTTCTTTTTGATAGCCCTCGATGGAATTTTCTACCATGAATTTATCCAAATGATTTTGAACCCACATAAACTTATAACATCCACAACATCCTGTGGAATAATGTGAGAGGAGAGAGGATGGCTTTCTTTCATCATTCCCGATGAATGACTGTGACAGAAGCTTCCAAAGGGATCATCCGACTGCATTCTTGGATGAAAGTATTCCTTCTCTGCTGTGTATTTTCAGCAGCAAGCAGCCTTAATACACTGTTAACCAAAAAATGGGGATATTGTAGGGGATACTGTAGGTGTGCACTAACTTAACAATCCAACTTTAATTGCATATTGGTTATCAAGTACAGAAAAGGCCTCCACATGTACGTTCCTACATAGTAAAAGTTTTGGGTTTTGTGCGGGGTTATAGACTTACTTGATTTACCACAATTACTGCTGGATTGCATGTGAAACCATGCTTTTTCCTGCCTTTTTAGTGAAAGTGAATCTTTGAACTTTACAAGACCAAAAATAAGCATACTGTACAAAGTGTTGGTTTTGTGCTTCTATTTGCAGGATGGATCATGTACAGACCTTTAAATGTAATTTATGTTTTACTACATTTTATATACTTCTTTTTTCATTGAAATATTTGGATTTTTGAATGAATGACTTTATAACTTAACCATTTACAATAGTCACATGTGGTGCAGTTTTATTGTATTGCTGTTTCATTTTGTTAAACATGCAGACAGGTCCATACATTTCACAATCCTTTCTGTAATACAAGCAATACAAATTCTCATTGTAGCATTGTAGCCAACACACACTATAGGTATAAGTTGTACATTCAACATGGAGTATTCAATAAAGTGATGCAAAAAGTATGATTAAGTATGTTATCTTTATAGTTCTTACAGCCGCTGTTTTGTTATGGTGCTTTGTGGAAACAGAAATGGCCACAGTTCCTGAGGTCACAGGTTTCATACCTAAACTACAACTTTTTGTTTTATTACATTGGGATTCACTTGTAAGTCATGTATCATTGTGATCTACACCCTGTGTTCATGGTATGGCAGCATTACTTATTTCCAGCATTTCACCTGGGTTTGGAAATGCACTGGTAGGAATAAAAGATGAAAGCTTTATTACTTGTGTTAATATAATGCAGCTTTGGGTGCTATCACTAAATAAAGGATAAATAAATAAAAAAAAAGGTGAAGTTTATTTACTTTAAGTTCTTTGTTTCTTCTAGGTTACATGTTCTCAGATTAATGAACTTCGTTAATCAGCTACATTGGCTTTTGCTAACTTACTGCCTGAAAACTAGAGAGTAAGTGGTCCAGTTACACCACCAATGTGGCAGTGACAGAAGACATATAATAAATGAATGAGTGGCAGTCAATGGAAGCTTCTGTACAGGACTGTCTGAAGTTCAGCCCATTTCTGACAGTCAAAGAGCATTACAACACTGGTTGCTTTTGGTGCCATTTGGGAAACTACTAGTTCCCTTCTTCAAGCCTCATAAATTCAAGCCTACAAATCAGTATAGTCAGAAAAAATAGGACAGACTCCCATACTGACTTTCCCTTCCCCACTAAGATGTGGATGTGTTCTCAAAGTGATGGTAGAGGAGTGGTATGCAATTCCCTAGCTCATCCTTGGTGTATGACAGAGGCATTTTCTTCCCTCTTGTCGATGTGGACACACTTCCCTGAGCTGCCACGATTGAAGGGAGCCATGACAGCATGCAAACACCTCCTCTGTGGCTCAGGTGAGCACTTCTGAACAAGTGGTTACCACTACCAACACGTTGGTGGGTACTGTAAGTCACATGGATTGGCAGTAACTTTTTGCTCTGCAACTCCCCAGGCTACTCCCCACATGGTGTTTGCTGCAAAGACCCAGCCAGAGTCAAGATCTGCTTTTCCTCCTCAAGATTTGAAGCAAGGGCAAGGAACAGCAGGGAAGGCATGTGGTGGTAAGTGGATGAGACAAAGTGGTGAGGTTGGAATAGAGGAGGGAAGGTTGGGCTAGGGCATGCAAAGTAACTTCTTCCTGCAAGGCTGCAGCTGACAGAGACTGCCTCTTCTCCATCTCCAGTGGTATATGACACTGAACCTGATGCATGCTCTCCCCCTGTACCCATACCAAATGTTTTAGCTGTCCTCACTCAAGCCTAGCTCTCTGATATGGTGCAGGTGTCTGATCTTGGCTCAGACTGTTGTGAAGGAAGGCTGTTGAGCCCTGGTGTCATCACCCTCTTCTCTTACGTGCAGCCTATGCCTGCAGAGCACAAAAATTCCCACGAGATTGACCTCAGGGCAGAGCAAAGCGTCCCTCTGCTGAACAGGTCCCCAGCAAGACTGGAGATCAACCTAGGATCAGCAAGTCTGAAGGTCTGCACTGTCCATATTCATGAGTCTTGGTGAGGACGAGGTGAGGAGGGAGAAACTGAAACACATGACCAGGAGGGCTTTGGGTGTAGCACAGTAACAAGTGCCAAGGCAAAGTCTTGACCCATAAAAGGAGTTTCTTAGGGTTCATGTGTCCCAGAGCATAAAGAATATGGGGTGTACAGGATCCAACAGTGCCTTGGTCAACCAGGCATCTGCCTGTGCCTGAAAACAAGTGTGGGTCCTGTTTGCAAAAGCATATGGGATAGATGGGGAATGGATTAGAAACCATAGGGCAGGGAAGACGGAGGATGGTTCGTGGTCTGAAGGAGAAAACTAAGTGACTGTAGATGTACACGCCTCCTCCACTGTGCTAATGCAGCCTGGTGAGAACACCAACCTGAATCTCATTCTGATATTGTCTAAGATCTGGGTTATTGTAGCATGCTTTAATCTGTTTTACCCATGAGGACTACAGGGAAGACACAACTATAAACAGTGCAGTATAAATAGCTGTGTAAGAACAGAGGATTCACCATGGTGCAAACTGATAAGTAGGCAGCTTCATTCCTTTACCTTCATCTAAATGTCACTGCTCTCTGTTTAATCTAATGATTTCCCTAAAGGCTGATCCAGGGCAATGTGCTCCCTGTGGAGATATGAATCCTTTGCCACCTGTATCTGCCATGGCTAAGAACATCATAGTAAGCAAAAGGGAAATTACCTCACAGCAACAGTACCTCAAGCTTTTATTAGATATATGAATTTGAATTTGTTTCTCACTTATTGTCTAAGGAGTTCCTTATATGTCACTTGCTTCTGTGTTCAGAGAAATCATCTCACTTTGGCCACGTGGTAATGAAGGGAAGAGTTCTGATGCTTTCTGGCAGAGAGCTCAGGGACACTTGTTGAGTTCGAGCATTCTCAAAAGATGTCAGACCTTCAGGTGTTTGCCAAAACAAATGTAAGGATGAAACACCCAGCCATAAGTACAGTTGTATCTTCAAATAAAGCTATGCTTTAATGTTTTTAAGTCACAGTTTGACCCTGCATAGAAAGTAACTCTCTGTTTATAGACAGGCAAACTCTACCACAAACTGTTTTCAAAAACAGCATTTCAGTTACCCAAAATGTGAGGAAAAAATCCACTAGCAAAGCCATCCTCTATTTGAGGAAAGGAAGTAAATTCATATTGTAAGTAACAATGTATGTTCTTGTTTATAAGTAAACCTATGAAGTGCT
>NW_010134252.1:19497-25254 GCF_000699245.1 Pterocles gutturalis | reverse complement strand
GGAATCAAGTTTTGGGGATTTTCTCAGACACTGGGAAAGGGCTATTAGATTACAAGAGCAGTAGCATATAGCATGAACATGGCTCAGTGAATGAGGTTTAGTTCTGACTTCCTAGAAAACTGAATTTTATTCTAATGTTTTCAAAAGCCACCTTGTGTAATTTTTCAGTTTTGCCCAGCATGCAGATATGACAAGTTGTTGGCTCCTTCAATCAGCAATATGTGATCTGAGCAATCTAGGGACTATCAAGCAATACTAAATGTGCTCAGCTGTCAAGATAAACCAAGTCCACGATATCCTGGTCAGGCTGATCTTTCTCTAGACCAAAATGTTCTGTATCTACTGTGATAAAATGTAAGAGAGTTGGTCTGGCAGGGTTTCCTTTCCAGAAAAATGCTGTAAAAACATTTTGCACCTAATATTCCTCTCTTGCACTATGTTTGACATTGAAGAGTTGTAGTGTTTGGACTCTGTAACCACTGTTCCCCCTTGATAGATACATGATGGAGGCTCCTAGTACGGGGTTCCCACTGCAGAAGGCTGGGCCCCCTGGCTTTGTGACCTCAAGTAGAAGGCAACCCCTGCATGTGTATGTGTGCATGCGTGACTGTTTTTGGAACAAAAAATATCCTGGAATATAAGGCAATAGCTCTTTGCTAAGGGACAAATGAAATGTGTGTGTGCACATGCACATACACATATATTTGCACACGTACACATGGACATAGACACACGTGCATGCAGACACGAAACAGCAAGGGGCAATGCATACTCAGGTAATTCCTGTTCATTATCATTCAGCCTGGAATGGTTCTGGGGGCGACCTTATAGCAGCCTTCCAGTACCTGAAGGGAGCCTGCAGGAGAGATGGGGAGGGACTTTTTACAAGGGTATGTAGCAACAGGATGAGGGCTAATGGATTTAAATTGGAAGAGGGCAGATTTAGACTAGATATTAGGGAGAAATTCTTTACTGTGAGGGTGATGAGACACTGGCACAGGTTGCCCAGAGAAGCTGTGGATGCCCCATCCCTGGAGATGTTCCAGGCCAGGCTGGATGAGGCTTTGAGCAACCTGGTCTAGTGGGAGGGGTCCCTGCCCATGGCAGGGAGGTTGGAACTAGATGATCTCTAAGGTCCTTTCCAGCCCAAACCATTCTATGACTCTATGATTCTATGATTTCATTAGGGTTTTTTTTTTTTTTCTCTTTGCCCTCTCTGTGACGTAAAGATACTCTAGGGCTGTGTGAGATCTTTTGCAGCTCTGAATCCAAACCCAGTTCCTCCTAGTGCAAAGTGAAGTCCTTCCCTGGCACTTCTTCCAGTTGGTCACAGTACTGAGGCTGTGCCAGAAGACTCACAGGCGAGCTTGACACGAGGAACAATCTAGCAGCACCCATGAAATGCTGCCCCCATGCAGGGCTTGCAAAGGGCGTTGTCACTGTCACAATTACACTCCTGCTCTCCCTCCGACACCCACGCTTATGGTCTCCAAGCTCTCCCTTACCCAGGCCCTGTCCAGTTGTTTTAAATTAAAAAACAATTCTCTGAATCTTAGTTGAATACTGCAAGATTGCACAAGCAGGGGGAAGTAGTATAACTGAGGTTATGGCAGGGGCTGGAAATAGCATGGGCTTCACAGGGCTGTAAATCTCCAGGAGAGTCGGAATTTAAAATTATACGATACTGAGGGAGCGCTGAACCCAATGTAGCAACTTCTCATTTCTATTGATCTGAAAGAGGAACTTTACTTTATCTCAATTACAGTGTACCTGATGGTTTAACTGTCCTTTTTAAGACCTATGTCTAAAACTGGAAATAACCCATCTGTTCAGTAGGTTCTTTTGTTAACTCTAAAAGTGGTGGAATTAGGGGGAAAAAAATCAAATAAAATTACTGTATTCATTTAATTTAGTGTTTGTTTCCATACACCAAGTAATAAATAATCATCATGAAGATTTACAGAAAGTGTTTTTATTGCCACATATTTTATATTTGTTACTGAAGAAGATATATTTTGTAGGAGCCATCCTCCACATAGACTTCTTGTAAATTTCTTTTCAAGCTACTAGAGTAGTCACTGGAGACGTTGAGAGCTGTTGTAATTTTGATTCATGACAATCAGTTTTAACAATCTTATGAAGAAATGCAACTCTAATTCTTAGCCTGCTTTAGAAGTAGCTATTTGATTTACACAACCATTAACAAATGAAAGGAATTCCTTTCAGAACCACAAAAGACTTTGTAATTAACAGATGGGATGGTGGGTAGGAAAATAGGTAGCAAACTAAAGAAGTAATTGACCACATAGGGCCTGTGTCTAAGTCATTTAAAACCAGAAACATTTCAGGTGCATAGCATTAGTTTAATTTAGATGTAATATGATTTCAGCTGAGGCTGATTATACCCAAATGTAGTCTGAGCTTTTATAACTATAGTAAAGATCTTTGTCTTGCTCTGTTGTTAATCCCATGAATATTTTTTCGTAACTTGACATGGTTTGCCATTTAATTACTTTCATATCAGATTTAAATTAAGTATATATCTGAAATGTAAACTGAAATGTTGGGAGAAATATCTTGTAGAAGAACTAATAGCCATGTGCTTTTCATACCAAGGAGGGGATGTTGTGTTACAGTTTTTCCCACTGTCTTTTTTTGCACTCCACAGGTGTGTCTCCTCAGTGTATCTTTCTGTTCCCAGCTCAGTTAGATGATCATTTCAACACAAATTACTGAGGAAGCATTTCAAGTTATACACTGTTAACACTGAGAGAACCGGGAATAAATAATTTGTTTCTTTATGAAGCAAAGGTATTTCACACTGTCTTTGCTTCCTCTGTTCCCTGTTCCTTTAATATATTCCTCACCCTTGCCCTCCGTTAAGTATTTGTCAGACGACAACCACAGCATTCACTAACGCATTTCCTCTACTTGAAATACTGTTCTCTGAAGGCAGACTGAAAGACACAGTTTATGTATTTATAAATAGATGTGTTTACGAATGAACTCAGTCTTGACATGTTGAAAAGCATGCAGCAGTAAAAGTGTGAGGATGTTGTTTTTCACTAACTTGCAAACCCAAACACTTCCAGACGAAAGGATGTATGGAAGCAAGGTCTTTCGTTTTCAGCACAAGTTTGCTCCTGACTTTGCTGTGGCCTGCACTTTTGCATCCTATAAAAAATAAGAGCTGGCTTTGCATCAACATTTTGCAATATTGTTGCTTATATTTAATGAATATTTTTTGTAATTGCTTTACCTATCCTGTTACCCAGGAATCTGATGTAAGCAGTTCAACTCTTAACAGTTGTCTCCTGTTGGTATCTGTTAAGGCTGCTTTTGTGGAAGGAGCTACGCCACATTAAAAGAAGCGAATCCACCGAAACCGATGCAGAATTCAGTCCTGAAACAGGTGAGGTGCTCTAAGCTCAAGCCTCCTCCTAGCTCTGGGACAGCCAGGAAAAGCCACTGCCAGGAACAGTAAGAGCCCTTCGTACCTGCCTCAAACTCACGTTGGCCATTTTGGCGGACTCTGTGTTTGAGGTATTAAGCCACTGACATAGAGCTGGAGGAGGTCAGTGGATTAAGATCCCTTATTGGGCGGGAGCCTCGTGCTGAAAGCTGGTGCTGAACTGCTGAAGGCGGTCATCTTCTAAACCACCCTAAGCAGACTCAAAACTACAGGCCTGGTTAGGCTGACTGTTTTTCCTAACTATGTTTGTCTGAGGAGTGGGGTTAATTCTGGACTGAGTGCCCCACTGGCACTGTGTGGGACCCCATGTAAATTATTTAGGTTTCTGTTGGTTTTCGTGTGAACAACAAAATTGCTGGTGCTTCAGACTGGTATTGTGAGGGGACACTCAGAAGGTACAAGGGAATTCATGCTGCAGACAAGATTAACAGTCTGGTGATGGATTGCACTTCATGCTAGATACAGCACAAAGGCCTTACAAAAAGGTATCTTCTCCTCCCCAGAAGGTTATTGTATTAACTGGCTGCAGGGTTCTTGGTGCAGGCTATGTGACTACAGACACGCTATAGGCAGATATAGCACTTCTGGGGAGGGACACTGGTCTGAAATGAGTAGGTACAGCTTATAATGACAGATGGTCCTGAGGCCTGAACCAGAGCCCATTGAAGTCATTGGGAAAAACTCATCAGCTTCAGAGGGTTTTGGATTAAGGCCATAAGAAACATTCATCTTGTTCTTTTAGATAAACACTCCCCAACTTGTAATTATGGTGTTATTAAAGCATGGTTTAAAAATATTTTTTTTCTTTAATATCTTCTATAACACAAAGCAAACATTGTATTCTTTTCTGAATAACTTAAAAAGCTTGTGACTTCTCCTTTTTTTTTTTTTTTTTTTTTTTAATGTGGCGCTGTGACATTATAACACCTTAAACTGTTCTGTACATACCAAAAAGTATTCATGGTACATACTGTAATTTCTTGTAATCATTTTGTTTGCTAGCCTATGCCCTTGGGAAAAATATTTGCCAAAATAACATGCATGAAAACCTCTTTTTTTTTCTTTGTGGCTTTGTTTGGAAGTCAGCACACATATTTGCATCAAGCTAATTTTAATAAGTGGGAGCTGATATAGCTACGTTGTTCGTGAATTTTTAAGCGTGCCAACATATGAGAGGTTTTTGTGGGGAGGGTGTGGGGGTTGGAATCTTGCTGCTTTGGAACCGGTCCACCTCCAGCCCGAGGTGCAGATCTGACAGAGTGAACCTTAGGAAGGGAGAGAGCAAGATTTTGCTCCACCCCATGGCAGCATGTGTTGAAAAGAGACAGCATGTCAGTCCTCCCTGGCCAGCCTTGCTGGCCCCTAGCTCTGGGGTCTTTATTCCCTTCTTCCAAGGGCTTGATACTTGAGGTGTGTCTCAGGGTGATGAGCAAGGCCACTCGGACGACTCCATGTACCTCTAGGGAATGAGGTGGTGGATGCTAACCGTTGCCCAGGACCAAGCCAGACGTCGTGGGGGGTGGAGGGTATGGCGCCCATCTTGAAGGCTGTTGAGATTTCATCTGGCCCTCTCCAGAAAAAGCACCAAAAATAAGAAGACACTTGTCTTCACCTCAGTAGGAACCTGCTCTGCAATGAAAACAGGCTTTCAAGCAGGGCTGCTAGTTCTTCCACTCTCCAGGACAGAAGCACAGCCCCACAGACCTGCTCCTGCTTCTCCAGCACTCCTGCTTATGGCTGGCTCCTGAAAGTGCCAAAGCGAGGGAAGAAGCAGCTTTCTGGAGTTGCAGAAGACATTTTGTGCGACTCCAGTGCAGTCTTTAAATTAATTGTTTTTTTTATAAAAATATATTTACATGTTCTTTATGTGGGTTTAATACACAAGGTTTGTTATACTACTCCTTAGTGTAACAATTTGGTAATAATGTAGCTTCCACATTTATCTATTTGCTTTGCTTTCACTTGCAGTTCTTCAAGACACTGTTATCAATATGTGTTCTTGTGTACAAACTTTCACCTAGTATTTCTCCCTGAGTGATCTTTCTGCGAATACTGGCTTGCAAATCAAGATTTTATATTTCTGCTAAACGTTGCAATGTCATGTCAAAATAGCTAAGGTGTGATATTTTCCTAAGAAAGTCCTTAGTTTGCATTGTTCTGGGGAAATGCTAGACCTGATTATTCAAGAATTTTTCACAGAAATTCCACTAAGGCCAGAATAATTTTAAACTTGACTTTGAAGTGAATTGCACATACTTTATGTTCTTTTTCGGTTTAGATTCCTG